>NW_027184793.1:0-266070 GCF_040668555.2 Bombus flavifrons | reverse complement strand
AGTTCGATCCGCGTTGTACCGTACATTTGCTGCCAAAGACAGCGCACATCAACCGGGTTGCGCAATGTCCACTCTGTACTTGGGATACATATGTATTTGGGCGTTTGGGATATTTAGGCTTCAGTATGCAATTAATCGTATCTCCTCTGATATTGGTGGTATGTCGTAAATTCGATGCGCGTTGTACTCCTCATTCGCTGCAAAATTCAGCGCCAATCAGCCGGTTTTTGCAATGTCAACCCTGGTCCCTGCCAAAACATTTGTAATTGCAGTTTTGCATATTTAGGCTTCAGTATTCAATTAAACGTATCTCCGCTGATATTGGTGGCATGTCAACAATTCGATGCGCATTATACTCCACATTTGCTGCCAAATACAGCGCACCTGCCCCTCTTTTCATTACGTGAACTCCGGTCGAGGACAAATCCAATGTTATTCCAGTTCTGCATATTCAGGATTCAATATTCTATTGAACGTATCTCCGTTGCCATTGGTGATATCTCGAAAACTCGTTGCTCACTACGCAGCACAATTGCAGCCAAATGCAGCGCACACCAGCCTGTTTGCGGTATGTCAGCTCAGGCCCCTGCCAAATTCATTATAATTGCGGTTTCACACATTTAGGCTTAAATATTCAATTGCATGTGTCTCCGCTGCTATTGGTGGTATGTCGACAATTCGATGCGCGTTATACTCCTTATTCGCTGCCAAACACGGCGCACATCAACCGTTTTGCACAATGTCAACTCTGTGTCCTGTCCAATCCACGGTAATTGCCGTTTTGGAGATTCTACCGGAAATATTCAATTGAACGTATCTCCCATTCCACTGGAGATATGACAACAATTCGATGCGCACTATACCCCACATTTGTCACATACAACCCACATCAATCGGTTTGCGCAATGTCATCTCTGTATCCTGTCGAATCCATTGTAGTTGCACTTTGGCATATTTAGGCTTATCTATTCAATTATACGTATCACCGCTGGTATTGGTGGTATGTTGACAGTTCGATGCGTGTTATTGTCAAGGTAAAGAGATGATTCGGAAATATAATTAATTTACTTTATTTCACACACAACTGCTATACATATGTCGGAGATGAAAGTACATCGGAGCCTTCCCTTTGGAACCTGGGGAAAATCCCTTAACACCGTAATCTAGATTTTATCATAGGCGTAATTAAGCAATTGTCGTCTTTCGATCCGATTGTATTTGCTCGAGATTTGTGAGAATGAGTTTGGGATCGAGGCGACAGCCAGTCGCCGAACGTAGCCGCGGTCACGGGATGAACGCTTTGTATATCAAAGGTATGAAGTAATTCTGTACCCCTCCTTAAAAGAATTATTTCTGGCGACACGCGACAGTAAACATTCCAACGGTCTCTGTCCCGTGTCTCGTCTCTCGCAGACACTGTTCTTCGAGTAAGATGATTGCCAGATGTCGATGCGTCTCCGCAGTACATATTCAGCTAGCCAGAGGGCCCGTTATGAATCTTAAGATTTAGTTGGCTGAAGTCCTTCAGACAGTCAAACAATCTTTGTCCCAGGTACGGGAAGATAGGAGAGACCTATTTTTCAACGAACGCCGTCTCCCACGAGCAACATTCCCCCGAGAGCGGCTAGCATCTTTTTCTAACCACCGATATGGAGATTGACCAATTAGCAGCAACGCCATTTTCCCGCACCTTCTAAACGAAGGCTATCCTCGACGAATCCGAGGATCTCGTGTCCTTAGACACACCCAATCATAGTTTTCCTCTGCAGCATCATCGCGACGGAATGTCATTCTCTCGTGAGGTCGTATTAGCGAGTTACTTAGCGTCTGCACGCTCGGTGGATATTCCACGTTTTAACAAAGAGTCCGACTTAGATTTTGTGAGCATGTTCATCCATAATCCCGTTGACCGCGGATTCGTTATCGAACCTAGGATCATGGTCATTAGTTTCTCGAGTATCGAATTACCACGGTTACTTGTCCAATTCTATAATAATCGCATTTGCACTAGTCAATGTCTTCTATATTACATAACGACAATGTGTAACCCAAACGAAGATTCGTTTGACGCCCCTAACCCTAATTCTAATGGAAACCCGACATATAAGTATGAAAATACATGCACACGCGGGCGAACTGACCAGCTCTCTCACCCGGAAGCGGAGCTCGCAGTCCACCGTGACGAGCAGCACATATATATGCCTCGATTCTCAGTCAGGCCGTCAGTCGTGCTCGCGGAACAGTGGAAGCAACATGGAGATTTTTAGATCTCTATTACGCGTCGTTGGTCTGTTCGTGCCAAGCAAGGTAGATATCATTTCCGAACTACCACTGGAGATTTCGCACTTGATACTTCGAAGATTGGATCCCCCGACCCTGCAGAGCGCCGCGCTTGTCTCGCGCGAATGGCTGAACGTATGTAGATCGGACAAGTGTCTACGACGGACAGCAAGACGTCACATGCGACATACGAGAAAGCGAGTCAGGAAAGAGTTTCTCGGGCCAGCAGCCACGAAAGCTGCCAACCAAGAATCAAGAAGTAGAGTACGTGGTGTACGGAACCTAAGACGCTAAGTAAGCTTATCCGCTGCTCGTACGGCGGTCGTGGTTGGATGGATACGTGGTCCTCCGAAAATTTCGAAGCGAAATCGTCCCATCGATGTTGGATCACAAAAATGTATTAGATTCTAATTGATAGTATGTACCTTAAGTTGACTGCTTGCTTTTGCGAGAACGTGAAAGGGACTTGTCCGGCGAAAACGATTCAGAAATGTAGCGTAAATCTTGAAGTAAAATGATTCCATTGAGACGGCAATTTGTTTCAGATGCGCCAATATTCTGACGAAATGTCGACAATGTATCTTACATTGACGCTGCGTCGTGCAGTGCGTTACATTCTGTTGAGATATGTGTAATTTTCTGTGCTGGACTTGGTTAAATGCGTAGTAGAGATACTTGTATGTGAGTGTCGATGTGTGGAGGTATGTGTGTGTACTGCTTCCCGAAAAACGGATGACTGGAAACTAGTCAGTCGGTTTAGAGTCGGTTAAGAGTCGGGTATGGAAGAAAGTATGAATCGATGAATATATTAGGAATCGTCCATGGAATAAATATATTACTATTTTAATATGAATCGCTAATGTAAATTTAGTGTTCCTATAAAATTATCTCGGCTCCAAAGATCCAGAACTTTCAAATCATTCGTCCCGTTAAAGTAGAATACTACATGTATCGTAACAGGTACATTATTGAATATTCATTTGAACGTATCACCGCTGCTATTGGAGATTGGGCGCTGATTAGGCGTGAGATGTACTTCTCGTTTGCTGCCAGATACAGCGCAAATCAGCCGGTTCGCACTATGTCAACTTTTTGCCCTGTCGAATACATTATAATTGCAGTTCTGCATATTCCGGCTTCAATTTCCATTTGGACGTATTTACGCATGCTATTGGTGATATATCTACAATTCGACTCGCGTTATAATCCACAATTTCTGCCAAATACAGCACAAATCTGCCCGCTTTTGCTATGTCAATTCTGGGCCCCGTCAATTCCACCCCAACTGCAGATTTGCAAATTAAGCATTAAATATTCTATTGAACGTATCTCCGCTGCTACTGGTGGTATCACGACAATTCGATGCGCGTTATACTCCACATTTGCTGCCATACGGCAGACCTGCACCAGCTTACATTATGTCAACTCGGTTCTAGTTCAAATCCAATGATATTGCAGTACTGCATATTCAGGATCGAAAATTCCATTGAACGTTTCTACACTGCCATTGGTGCTATCTCGACAACGCCATGTGTGTTATACTCCACATTTGCTGCCAAATACAGGGCGCATCAACCGGTTTGCGCATTGTCAATGCTGTGTCCTGTCAAATACAGCGTTATTGCCATTTTGGAGATTCTGCCGGAAATATTCAATTGAACGTATCTCTGATTCCATTTGAAACATGTCCACAGTTCAATCCGCGAAATGCTATACATTTGCTGCTGAATACAGCGCACCTGCTCCTGAATGCATTATGTCAAGTCGGGTCGAGGTCAAGTCCAATGTTATATCAGTACTGCATATTCAGGCTTCAATATTCAATTTAACGCATCTCCGCTGTTATTGGTAATATGTCCACAATTCGATGCGCGTTCTTCTCCAAATTTCCTGCCAAATACAGTGCACATCGTTCGGTTTACGCCATGTCAAGTCTGGGCCCTGTCAAGTACAGCGTTACTGCAATTTTGCAGATTCTGCCTGAAATATTCAATTGAACGTATCAGCGTCTCCATTTGAGATATTTCGACAATTCGATCCGCGTTGTACCGTACATTTGCTGGCAAAGACAGCGCACATCAACCGGGTTGCGCAATGTCAACTCTGTACTTGGGATACATATGTATTTGGGTGTTTGGGATATTTAGGCTTCAGTATGCAATTAATCGTATCTCCTCTGATATTGGTGGTATGTCGTAAATTCGATGCGCGTTGTACTCCTCATTCGCTGCAAAATTCAGCGCCAATCAGCCGGTTTTTGCAATGTCAACCCTGGTCCCTGCCAAAACATTTGTAATTGCTGCTTTGCATATTTAGGCTTCAGTATTCAATTAAACGTATCTCCGCTGATATTGGTGGCACGTCAACAATTCGATGCGCATTATACTCCACATTTGCTGCCAAATACAGCGCACCTGCTCCTGTTTTCATTACGTGAACTCCGGTCGAGGACTAATCCAATGTTATTCCAGTTCTGCATATTCAGGATTCAATATTCTATTGAACGTATCTCCGTTGCCATTGGTGATATCTCGAAAACTCGTTGCTCACTACGCAGCACAATTGCAGCCAAATGCAGCGCACACCAGCCTGTTTGCTGTATGTCAGCTCAGGCCTCTGCCAAATTCATTATAATTGCGGTTTCACACATTTAGGCTTAAATATTCAATTGCATGTGTCTCCGCTGCTATTGGTGGTATGTCGACAATTCGATGCGCGTTATACTCCTCATTCGCTGCCAAACACGGCGCACATCAACCGTTTTGCACAATGTCAACTCTGTGTCCTGTCCAATCCACGGTAATTGCCGTTTTGGAGATTCTACCGGAAATATTCAATTGAACGTATCTCCCATTCCACTGGAGATATGACAACAATTCGATGCGCACTATACCCCACATTTGTCACATACAACCCACATCAATCGGTTTGCGCAATGTCATCTCTGTATCCTGTCGAATCCATTGTAGTTGCACTTTGGCATATTTAGGCTTATCTATTCAATTATACGTATCACCGCTGGTATTGGTGGTATGTTGACAGTTCGATGCGTGTTATTGTCAAGGTAAAGAGATGATTCGGAAATATAAATAATTTACTTTATTTCACACACAACTGCTATACATATGTCGGAGATGAAAGTACATCGGAGCCTTCCCTTTGGAACCTGGGGAAAATCCCTTAACACCGTAATCTAGATTTTATCATAGGCGTAATTAAGCAATTGTCGTCTTTCGATCCGATTGTATTTGTTCGAGATTTGTGATAATGAGTTTGGGATCGAGGCGACAGCCAGTCGCCGAACGTAGCCGCGGTCACGGGATGAACGCTTTGTATATCAAAGGTATGAAGTAATTGTGTACCCCTCCTTAAAAGAATTATTTCTGGCGACACGCGACAGTAAACATTCCAACGGTCTCTGTCCCGTGTCTCGTCTCTCGCAGACACTGTTCTTCGAGTAAGATGATTGCCAGATGTCGATGCGTCTCCGCAGTACATATTCAGCTAGCCTGAGGGCCCGTTATGAATCTTAAGATTTAGTTGGCTAAAGTCCTTCAGACAGTCAAACAATCTTTGTCCCAGGTACGGGAAGATGGGAGAGACCTATTTTTCAACGAACGCCGTCTCCCACGAGCAACATTCCCCCGAGAGCGGCTAGCATCTTTTTCTAACCACCGATATGGAGATTGACCAATTAGCAGCAACGCCATTTTCCCGCACCTTCTAAACGAAGGCTATCCTCGACGAATCCGAGGATCTCGTGTCCTTAGACACACCCAATCATAGTTTTCCTCTGCAGTATCATCGCGACGGAATGTCATTCTCTCGTGAGGTCGTATTAGCGAGTTACTTAGCGTCTGCACGCTCGGTGGATATTCCACGTTTTAACAAAGAGTCCGACTTAGATTTTGTGAGCATGTTCATCCATAATCCCGTTGACCGCGGATTCGTTATCGAACCTAGGATCATGGTCATTAGTTTCTCGAGTATCGAATAACCACGGTTACTTGTCCAATTCTATAATAATCGCATTTGCACTAGTCAATGTCTTCTATATTGCATAACGACAATGTGTAACCCAAACGAAGATTCGTTTGACGCCCCTAACCCTAATTCTAATGGAAACCCGACATATACGTATGAAAATACATGCACACGCGGGCGAACTGACCAGCTCTCTCACCCGGAAGCGGAACTCGCAGTCCACCGTGACGAGCAGCACATATATATGCCTCGATTCTCAGTCAGGCCGTCAGTCGTGCTCGCGGAACAGTGGAAGCAACATGGAGATTTTTAGATCTCTATTACGCGTCGTTGGTCTGTTCGTGCCAAGCAAGGTAGATATCATTTCCGAACTACCACTGGAGATTTCGCACTTGATACTTCGAAGATTGGATCCCCCGACCCTGCAGAGCGCCGCGCTTGTCTCGCGCAAATGGTTGAACGTATGTAGATCGGACAAGTGTCTACGACGGACAGCAAGACGTCACATGCGACATACGAGAAAGCGAGTCAGGAAAGAGTTTCTCGGGCCAGCAGCCACGAAAGCTGCCAACCAAGAATCAAGAAGTAGTGTACGTGGTGGACGGAACCTAAGACGCGAAGTAAGTTTATCCGCTGCTCGTACGGCGGTCGTCGTTGGAAGGATACGTGGTCCTCCGAAAATTTCGAAGCGTAATCGTCCCATCGATGTTGGATCACAAAAATGTATTAGATTCTAATTGATAGTATGTACCTAAATTTGACTGCTTGCTTTTGCGAGAACGTGAAAGGGACTTGTCCGGCGAAAACGATTCAGAAATGTAGCGTAAATCTTGAAATAAAATGATTCCATTGAGACGGCAATTTGTTTCAGATGCACCAATATTCTGACGAAATGTCGACAATGTATCTTACATTGACGCTGCGTCGTGCAGTGCGTTACATTCCGTTGAGATATGTGTAATTTTCTGTGCTGGACTTGGTTAAATGCGTAGTAGAGATACTTGTATGTGAGTGTCGATGTGTGGAGGTATGTGTGTGTACTGCTTCCCGAAAAACGGATGACTGGAAACTAGTCAGTCGGTTTAGAGTCGGTTAAGAGTCGGGTATGGAAGAAAGTATGAATCGATGAATATATTAGGAATCGTCCATGGAATAAATATATTACTTTTTTAATATGAATCGTTAATGTAAATTTAGTGTTCCTATAAAATTATCTCGGCTCCAAAGATCCAGAACTTTCAACACATTCGTCCCGTTAAAGTAGAATACTACATGTATCGTAACAGGTACATTATTGAATATTCATTTGAACGTATCACCGCTGCTATTGGAGATTGGGCGCTGATTAGGCGTGAGATGTACTTCTCATTTGCTGCCAGATACAGCGCAAATCAGCCGGTTCGCACTATGTCAACTCTTTGCCCTGTCGAATACATTATAATTGCAGTTCTGCATATTCCGGCTTCAATTTCCATTTGGACGTATTTACGCATGCTATTGGTGATATATCTACAATTCGACTCGCGTTATAATCCACAATTTCTGCCAAATACAGCACAAATCTGCCCGTTTTTGCTATGTCAATTCTGGGCCCCGTCAATTCCACCCCAACTGCAGATTTGCAAATTAAGCATTAAATATTCTATTGAACGTATCTCCGCTGCTACTGGTGGTATCACGACAATTCGATGCGCGCTATACTCCACATTTGCTGAAAAATACAGCAGACCTGCACCAGCTTACATTATGACATCTGGGTTCTAGTTCAAATCCAATGATATTGCAGTACTGCATATTCAGGATCGAAAATTCCATTGAACGTTTCTACACTGCCATTGGTGCTATCTCGACAACGCCATGTGTGTTATACTCCACATTTGCTGCCAAATACAGGGCGCATCAACCGGTTTGCGCATTGTCAATGCTGTGTCCTGTCAAATACAGCGTTATTGCCATTTTGGAGATTCTGCCGGAAATATTCAATTGAACGTATCTCTGATTCCATTTGAAACATGTCCACAGTTCAATCCGCGAAATACTATACATTTGCTGCTGAATACAGCGCACCTGCTCCTGAATGCATTATGTCAAGTCGGGTCGAGGTCAAGTCCAATGTTATATCAGTACTGCATATTCAGGCTTCAATATTCAATTTAACGCATCTCCGCTGTTATTGGTAATATGTCCACAATTCGATGCGCGTTCTTCTCCAAATTTCCTGCCAAATACAGCGCACATCGTTCGGTTTACGCCATGTCAAGTCTGGGCCCTGTCAAGTACAGCGTTACTGCAATTTTGCAGATTCTGCCTGAAATATTCAATTGAACGTATCAGCGTTTCCATTTGAGATATTTCGACAATTCGATCCGCGTTGTACCGTACATTTGCTGCCAAAGACAGCGCACATCAACCGGGTTGCGCAATGTCAACTCTGTACTTGGGATACATATGTATTTGGGTGTTTGGGATATTTAGGCTTCAGTATGCAATTAATCGTATCTCCTCTGATATTGGTGGTATGTCGTAAATTCGATGCGCGTTGTACTCCTCATTCGCTGCAAAATTCAGCGCCAATCAGCCGGTTTTTGCAATGTCAACCCTGGTCCCTGCCAAAACATTTGTAATTGCAGTTTTGCATATTTAGGCTTCAGTATTCAATTAAACGTATCTCCGCTGATATTGGTGGCACGTCAACAATTCGATGCGCATTATACTCCACATTTGCTGCCAAATACAGCGCACCTGCTCCTGTTTTCATTACGTGAACTCCGGTCGAGGACAAATCCAATGTTATTCCAGTTCTGCATATTCAGGATTCAATATTCTATTGAACGTATCTCCGTTGCCATTGGTGATATCTCGAAAACTCGTTGCTCACTACGCAGCACAATTGCAGCCAAATGCAGCGCACACCAGCCTGTTTGCGGTATGTCAGCTCAGGCCCCTGCCAAATTCATTATAATCGCGGTTTCACACATTTAGGCTTAAATATTCAATTGCATGTGTCTCCGCTGCTATTGGTGGTATGTCGACAATTCGATGCGCGTTATACTCCTCATTCGCTGCCAAACACGGCGCACATCAACCGTTTTGCACAATGTCAACTCTGTGTCCTGTCCAATCCACGGTAATTGCCGTTTTGGAGATTCTACCGGAAATATTCAATTGAACGTATCTCCCATTCCACTGGAGATATGACAACAATTCGATGCGCACTATACCCCACATTTGTCACATACAACCCACATCAATCGGTTTGCGCAATGTCATCTCTGTATCCTGTCGAATCCATTGTAGTTGCACTTTGGCATATTTAGGCTTATCTATTCAATTATACGTATCACCGCTGGTATTGGTGGTATGTTGACAGTTCGATGCGTGTTATTGTCAAGGTAAAGAGATGATTCGGAAATATAAATAATTTACTTTATTTCACACACAACTGCTATACATATGTCGGAGATGAAAGTACATCGGAGCCTTCCATTTGGAACCTGGGGAAAATCCGTTAACACCGTAATCTAGATTTTATCATAGGCGTAATTAAGCAATTGTCGTCTTTCGATCCGATTGTATTTGTTCGAGATTTGTGATAATGAGTTTGGGATCGAGGCGACAGCCAGTCGCCGAACGTAGCCGCGGTCACGGGATGAACGCTTTGTATATCAAAGGTATGAAGTAATTCTGTACCCCTCCTTAAAAGAATTATTTCTGGCGACACGCGACAGTAAACATTCCAACGGTCTCTGTCCCGTGTCTCGTCTCTCGCAGACACTGTTCTTCGAGTAAGATGATTGCCAGATGTCGATGCGTCTCCGCAGTACATATTCAGCTAGCCTGAGGGCCCGTTATGAATCTTAAGATTTAGTTGGCTAAAGTCCATCAGAAAGTCAAACAATCTTTGTCCCAGGTACGGGAAGATAGGAGAGACCTATTTTTCAACGAACGCCGTCTCCCACGAGCAACATTCCCCCGAGAGCGGCTAGCATCTTTTTCTAACCACCGATATGGAGATTGACCAATTAGCAGCAACGCCATTTTCCCGCACCTTCTAAACGAAGGCTATCCTCGACGAATCCGAGGATCTCGTGTCCTTAGACACACCCAATCATAGTTTTCCTCTGCAGCATCATCGCGACGGAATGTCATTCTCTCGTGAGGTCGTATTAGCGAGTTACTTAGCGTCTGCACGCTCGGTGGATATTCCACGTTTTAACAAAGAGTCCGACTTAGATTTTGTGAGCATGTTCATCCATAATCCCGTTGACCGCGGATTCGTTATCGAACCTAGGATCATGGTCATTAGTTTCTCGAGTATCGAATTACCACGGTTGTCCAATTCTATAATAATCGCATTTGCACTAGTCAATGTCTTCTATATTGCATAACGACAATGTGTAACCCAAACGAAGATTCGTTTGACGCCCCTAACCCTAATTCTAATGGAAACCCGACATATACGTATGAAAATACATGCACACGCGGGCGAACTGACCAGCTCTCTCACCCGGAAGCGGAGCTCGCAGTCCACCGTGACGAGCAGCACATATATATGCCTCGATTCTCAGTCAGGCCGTCAGTCGTGCTCGCGGAACAGTGGAAGCAACATGGAGATTTTTAGATCTCTATTACGCGTCGTTGGTCTGTTCGTGCCAAGCAAGGTAGATATCATTTCCGAACTACCACTGGAGATTTCGCACTTGATACTTCGAAGATTGGATCCCCCGACCCTGCAGAGCGCCGCGCTTGTCTCGCGCGAATGGCTGAACGTATGTAGATCGGACAAGTGTCTACGACGGACAGCAAGACGTCACATGCGACATACGAGAAAGCGAGTCAGGAAAGAGTTTCTCGGGCCAGCAGACACGAAAGCTGCCAACCAAGAATCAAGAAGTAGAGTACGCGGTGTACGGAACCTAAGACGCTAATTAAGCTTATCCGCTGCTCGTACGGCGGTCGTGGTTGGATGGATACGTGGTCCTCCGAAAATTTCGAAGCGAAATCGTCCCATCGATGTTGGATCACAAAAATGTATTAGATTCTAATTGATAGTATGTACCTTAAGTTGACTGCTTGCTTTTGCGAGAACGTGAAAGGGACTTGTCCGGCGAAAACGATTCAGAAATGTAGCGTAAATCTTGAAGTAAAATGATTCCATTGAGACGGCAATTTGTTTCAGATGCGCCAATATTCTGACGAAATGTCGACAATGTATCTTACATTGACGCTGCGTCGTGCAGTGCGTTACATTCTGTTGAGATATGTGTAATTTTCTGTGCTGGACTTGGTTAAATGCGTAGTAGAGATACTTGTATGTGAGTGTCGATGTGTGGAGGTATGTGTGTGTACTGCTTCCCGAAAAACGGATGACTGGAAACTAGTCAGTCGGTTTAGAGTCGGTTAAGAGTCGGGTATGGAAGAAAGTATGAATAGATGAATATATTAGGAATCGTCCATGGAATAAATATATTACTATTTTAATATGAATCGTTAATGTAAATTTAGTGTTCCTATAACATTATCTCGGCTCCAAAGATCCAGAACTTTCAACACATTCGTCCCGTTAAAGTAGAATACTACATGTATCGTAACAGGTACATTATTGAATATTCATTTGAACGTATCACCGCTGCTATTGGAGATTGGGCGCTGATTAGGCGTGAGATGTACTTCTCATTTGCTGCCAGATACAGCGCAAATCAGCCGGTTCGCACTATGTCAACTCTTTGCCCTGTCGAATACATTATAATTGCAGTTCTGCATATTCCGGCTTCAATTTCCATTTGGACGTATTTACGCATGCTATTGGTGATATATCTACAATTCGACTCGCGTTATAATCCACAATTTCTGCCAAATACAGCACAAATCTGCCCGTTTTTGCTATGTCAATTCTGGGCCCCGTCAATTCCACCCCAACTGCAGATTTGCAAATTAAGCATTAAATATTCTATTGAACGTATCTCCGCTGCTACTGGTGGTATCACGACAATTCGATGCGCGCTATACTCCACATTTGCTGAAAAATACAGCAGACCTGCACCAGCTTACATTATGACATCTGGGTTCTAGTTCAAATCCAATGATATTGCAGTACTGCATATTCAGGATCGAAAATTCCATTGAACGTTTCTACACTGCCATTGGTGCTATCTCGACAACGCCATGTGTGTTATACTCCACATTTGCTGCCAAATACAGGGCGCATCAACCGGTTTGCGCATTGTCAATGCTGTGTCCTGTCAAATACAGCGTTATTGCCATTTTGGAGATTCTGCCGGAAATATTCAATTGAACGTATCTCTGATTCCATTTGAAACATGTCCACAGTTCAATCCGCGAAATACTATACATTTGCTGCTGAATACAGCGCACCTGCTCCTGAATGCATTATGTCAAGTCGGGTCGAGGTCAAGTCCAATGTTATATCAGTACTGCATATTCAGGCTTCAATATTCAATTTAACGCATCTCCGCTGTTATTGGTAATATGTCCACAATTCGATGCGCGTTCTTCTCCAAATTTCCTGCCAAATACAGCGCACATCGTTCGGTTTACGCCATGTCAAGTCTGGGCCCTGTCAAGTACAGCGTTACTGCAATTTTGCAGATTCTGCCTGAAATATTCAATTGAACGTATCAGCGTTTCCATTTGAGATATTTCGACAATTCGATCCGCGTTGTACCGTACATTTGCTGCCAAAGACAGCGCACATCAACCGGGTTGCGCAATGTCAACTCTGTACTTGGGATACATATGTATTTGGGTGTTTGGGATATTTAGGCTTCAGTATGCAATTAATCGTATCTCCTCTGATATTGGTGGTATGTCGTAAATTCGATGCGCGTTGTACTCCTCATTCGCTGCAAAATTCAGCGCCAATCAGCCGGTTTTTGCAATGTCAACCCTGGTCCCTGCCAAAACATTTGTAATTGCAGTTTTGCATATTTAGGCTTCAGTATTCAATTAAACGTATCTCCGCTGATATTGGTGGCACGTCAACAATTCGATGCGCATTATACTCCACATTTGCTGCCAAATACAGCGCACCTGCTCCTGTTTTCATTACGTGAACTCCGGTCGAGGACAAATCCAATGTTATTCCAGTTCTGCATATTCAGGATTCAATATTCTATTGAACGTATCTCCGTTGCCATTGGTGATATCTCGAAAACTCGTTGCTCACTACGCAGCACAATTGCAGCCAAATGCAGCGCACACCAGCCTGTTTGCGGTATGTCAGCTCAGGCCCCTGCCAAATTCATTATAATCGCGGTTTCACACATTTAGGCTTAAATATTCAATTGCATGTGTCTCCGCTGCTATTGGTGGTATGTCGACAATTCGATGCGCGTTATACTCCTCATTCGCTGCCAAACACGGCGCACATCAACCGTTTTGCACAATGTCAACTCTGTGTCCTGTCCAATCCACGGTAATTGCCGTTTTGGAGATTCTACCGGAAATATTCAATTGAACGTATCTCCCATTCCACTGGAGATATGACAACAATTCGATGCGCACTATACCCCACATTTGTCACATACAACCCACATCAATCGGTTTGCGCAATGTCATCTCTGTATCCTGTCGAATCCATTGTAGTTGCACTTTGGCATATTTAGGCTTATCTATTCAATTATACGTATCACCGCTGGTATTGGTGGTATGTTGACAGTTCGATGCGTGTTATTGTCAAGGTAAAGAGATGATTCGGAAATATAAATAATTTACTTTATTTCACACACAACTGCTATACATATGTCGGAGATGAAAGTACATCGGAGCCTTCCCTTTGGAACCTGGGGAAAATCCCTTAACACCGTAATCTAGATTTTATCATAGGCGTAATTAAGCAATTGTCGTCTTTCGATCCGATTGTATTTGTTCGAGATTTGTGATAATGAGTTTGGGATCGAGGCGACAGCCAGTCGCCGAACGTAGCCGCGGTCACGGGATGAACGCTTTGTATATCAAAGGTATGAAGTAATTGTGTACCCCTCCTTAAAAGAATTATTTCTGGCGACACGCGACAGTAAACATTCCAACGGTCTCTGTCCCGTGTCTCGTCTCTCGCAGACACTGTTCTTCGAGTAAGATGATTGCCAGATGTCGATGCGTCTCCGCAGTACATATTCAGCTAGCCTGAGGGCCCGTTATGAATCTTAAGATTTAGTTGGCTAAAGTCCTTCAGACAGTCAAACAATCTTTGTCCCAGGTACGGGAAGATGGGAGAGACCTATTTTTCAACGAACGCCGTCTCCCACGAGCAACATTCCCCCGAGAGCGGCTAGCATCTTTTTCTAACCACCGATATGGAGATTGACCAATTAGCAGCAACGCCATTTTCCCGCACCTTCTAAACGAAGGCTATCCTCGACGAATCCGAGGATCTCGTGTCCTTAGACACACCCAATCATAGTTTTCCTCTGCAGTATCATCGCGACGGAATGTCATTCTCTCGTGAGGTCGTATTAGCGAGTTACTTAGCGTCTGCACGCTCGGTGGATATTCCACGTTTTAACAAAGAGTCCGACTTAGATTTTGTGAGCATGTTCATCCATAATCCCGTTGACCGCGGATTCGTTATCGAACCTAGGATCATGGTCATTAGTTTCTCGAGTATCGAATAACCACGGTTACTTGTCCAATTCTATAATAATCGCATTTGCACTAGTCAATGTCTTCTATATT
Organism: Bombus flavifrons; assembly: GCF_040668555.2. Classification (NCBI taxonomy): domain Eukaryota; kingdom Metazoa; phylum Arthropoda; class Insecta; order Hymenoptera; family Apidae; genus Bombus; species Bombus flavifrons. Next base: position 251,112 of record NW_027184793.1, on the reverse strand, counting down.
GCATAACGACAATGTGTAACCCAAACGAAGATTCGTTTGACGCCCCTAACCCTAATTCTAATGGAAACCCGACATATACGTATGAAAATACATGCACACGCGGGCGAACTGACCAGCTCTCTCACCCGGAAGCGGAACTCGCAGTCCACCGTGACGAGCAGCACATATATATGCCTCGATTCTCAGTCAGGCCGTCAGTCGTGCTCGCGGAACAGTGGAAGCAACATGGAGATTTTTAGATCTCTATTACGCGTCGTTGGTCTGTTCGTGCCAAGCAAGGTAGATATCATTTCCGAACTACCACTGGAGATTTCGCACTTGATACTTCGAAGATTGGATCCCCCGACCCTGCAGAGCGCCGCGCTTGTCTCGCGCAAATGGTTGAACGTATGTAGATCGGACAAGTGTCTACGACGGACAGCAAGACGTCACATGCGACATACGAGAAAGCGAGTCAGGAAAGAGTTTCTCGGGCCAGCAGCCACGAAAGCTGCCAACCAAGAATCAAGAAGTAGTGTACGTGGTGGACGGAACCTAAGACGCGAAGTAAGTTTATCCGCTGCTCGTACGGCGGTCGTCGTTGGAAGGATACGTGGTCCTCCGAAAATTTCGAAGCGTAATCGTCCCATCGATGTTGGATCACAAAAATGTATTAGATTCTAATTGATAGTATGTACCTAAATTTGACTGCTTGCTTTTGCGAGAACGTGAAAGGGACTTGTCCGGCGAAAACGATTCAGAAATGTAGCGTAAATCTTGAAATAAAATGATTCCATTGAGACGGCAATTTGTTTCAGATGCACCAATATTCTGACGAAATGTCGACAATGTATCTTACATTGACGCTGCGTCGTGCAGTGCGTTACATTCCGTTGAGATATGTGTAATTTTCTGTGCTGGACTTGGTTAAATGCGTAGTAGAGATACTTGTATGTGAGTGTCGATGTGTGGAGGTATGTGTGTGTACTGCTTCCCGAAAAACGGATGACTGGAAACTAGTCAGTCGGTTTAGAGTCGGTTAAGAGTCGGGTATGGAAGAAAGTATGAATCGATGAATATATTAGGAATCGTCCATGGAATAAATATATTACTTTTTTAATATGAATCGTTAATGTAAATTTAGTGTTCCTATAAAATTATCTCGGCTCCAAAGATCCAGAACTTTCAACACATTCGTCCCGTTAAAGTAGAATACTACATGTATCGTAACAGGTACATTATTGAATATTCATTTGAACGTATCACCGCTGCTATTGGAGATTGGGCGCTGATTAGGCGTGAGATGTACTTCTCATTTGCTGCAGATACAGCGCAAATCAGCTGGTTCGCACTATATCAACTCTTTGCCCTGTCGAATACATTATAATTGCAGTTCTGCATAATCAGGCTTCAATTTCCATTTGGACGTATTTACGCATGCTATTGGTGATATATCTACAATTCGACTCGCGTTATAATCCACAATTTCTGCCAAATACAGCACAAATCTGCCCGTTTTTGCTATGTCAATTCTGGTCCCCGTCAATTCCACCCCAACTGCAGATTTGCAAATTAAGCACTAATATTCTATTGAACGTATCTCCGCTGCTACTGGTGGGTATCACGACAATTCTATGCTCGTAATACTCCACATTTGCTGCCAAATACAGCAGACCTGCACCAGCTTACATTATGTCAACTCGGTTCTAGTTCAAATCCAATGATATTGCAGTACTTCATATTCGGGATCGAAAATTCCATTGAACGTTTCTACACTGCCATTGGTGCTATCTCGACAACGCCATGTGTGTTATACTCCACATTTGCTGCCAAATACAGGGCGCATCAACTGGTTTGCGCATTGTCAATGCTGTGTCCTTTCAAATACAGCGTTATTGCCATTTTGGAGATTCTGCCGGAAATATTCAATTGAACGTATCTCTGATTCCATTTGAAACATGTCCACAGTTCAATCCGCGAAATACTATACATTTGCTGCTGAATACAGCTCACCTGCTCCTGAATGCATTATGTCAAGTCGGGTCGAGGTCAAGTCCAATGTTATATCAGTACTGCATATTCAGGCTTCAATATTCAATTTAACGCATCTCCGCTGTTATTGGTAATATGTCCACAATTCGATGCGCGTTCTTCTCCAAATTTCCTGCCAAATACAGCGCACATCGTTCGGTTTACGCCATGTCAAGTCTGGGCCCTGTCAAGTACAGCGTTACTGCAATTTTGCAGATTCTGCCTGAAATATTCAATTGAACGTATCAGCGTTTCCATTTGAGATATTTCGACAATTCGATCCGCGTTGTACCGTACATTTGCTGCCAAAGACAGCGCACATCAACCGGGTTGCGCAATGTCAACTCTGTACTTGGGATACATATGTATTTAGGTGTTTGGGATTATTTAGGCTTCAGTATGCAATTAATCGTATCTCCTCTGATATTGGTGGTATCTCGTAAATTCGATGCGCGTTGTACTCCTCATTCGCTGCAAAATTCAGCGCCAATCAGCCGGTTTTTGCAATGTCAACCCTGGTCCCTGCCAAAACATTTGTAATTGCAGTTTTGCATATTTAGGCTTCAGTATTCAATTAAACGTATCTCCGCTGATATTGGTGGCACGTCAACAATTCGATGCGCATTATACTCCACATTTGCTGCCAAATACAGCGCACCTGCTCCTGTTTTCATTACGTGAACTCCGGTCGAGGACAAATCCAATGTTATTCCAGTTCTGCATATTCAGGATTCAATATTCTATTGAACGTATCTCCGTTGCCATTGGTGATATCTCGAAAACTCGTTGCTCACTACGCAGCACAATTGCAGCCAAATGCAGCGCACACCAGCCTGTTTGCGGTATGTCAGCTCAGGCCCCTGCCAAATTCATTATAATCGCGGTTTCACACATTTAGGCTTAAATATTCAATTGCATGTGTCTCCGCTGCTATTGGTGGTATGTCGACAATTCGATGCGCGTTATACTCTTCATTCGCTGCCAAACACGGCGCACATCAACCGTTTTGCACAATGTCAACTCTGTGTCCTGTCCAATCCACGGTAATTGCCGTTTTGGAGATTCTACCGGAAATATTCAATTGAACGTATCTCCCATTCCACTGGAGATATGACAACAATTCGATGCGCACTATACCCCACATTTGTCACATACAACCCACATCAATCGGTTTGCGCAATGTCATCTCTGTATCCTGTCGAATCCATTGTAGTTGCACTTTGGCATATTTAGGCTTATCTATTCAATATACGTATCACCGCTGGTATTGGTGGTATGTTGACAGTTCGATGCGTGTTATTGTCAAGGTAAAGAGATGATTCGGAAATATAAATAATTTACTTTATTTCACACACAACTGCTATACATATGTCGGAGATGAAAGTACATCGGAGCCTTCCCTTTGGAACCTGGGGAAAATCCCTTAACACCGTAATCTAGATTTTATCATAGGCGTAATTAAGCAATTGTCGTCTTTCGATCCGATTGCATTTGCTCGAGATTTGTGATAATGAGTTTGGGATCGAGGCGACAGCCAGTCACCGAACGTAGCCGCGGTCACGGGATGAACGCTTTGTATATCAAAGGTATGAAGTAATTCTGTACCCCTCCTTAAAAGAATTATTTCTGGCGACACGCGACAGTAAACATTCCAACGGTCTCTGTCCCGTGTCTCGTCTCTCGCAGACACTGTTCTTCGAGTAAGATGATTGCCAGATGTCGATGCGTCTCCGCAGTACATATTCAGCTAGCCTGAGGGCCCGTTATGAATCTTAAGATTTAGTTGGCTAAAGTCCTTCAGACAGTCAAACAATCTTTGTCCCAGGTACGGGAAGATAGGAGAGACCTATTTTTCAACGAACGCCGTCTCCCACGAGCAACATTCCCCCGAGAGCGGCTAGCATCTTTTTCTAACCACCGATATGGAGATTGACCAATTAGCAGCAACGCCATTTTCCCGCACCTTCTAAACGAAGGCTATCCTCGACGAATCCGAGGATCTCGTGTCCTTAGACACACCCAATCATAGTTTTCCTCTGCAGCATCATCGCGACGGAATGTCATTCTCTCGTGAGGTCGTATTAGCGAGTTACTTAGCGTCTGCACGCTCGGTGGATATTCCACGTTTTAACAAAGAGTCCGACTTAGATTTTGTGAGCATGTTCATCCATAATCCCGTTGACCGCGGATTCGTTATCGAACCTAGGATCATGGTCATTAGTTTCTCGAGTATCGAATTACCACGGTTACTTGTCCAATTCTATAATAATCGCATTTGCACTAGTCAATGTCTTCTATATTGAATAACGACAATGTGTAACCCAAACGAAGATTCGTTTGACGCCCCTAACCCTAATTCTAATGGAAACCCGACATATACGTATGAAAATACATGCACACGCGGGCGAACTGACCAGCTCTCTCACCCGGAAGCGGAACTCGCAGTCCACCGTGACGAGCAGCACATATATATGCCTCGATTCTCAGTCAGGCCGTCAGTCGTGCTCGCGGAACAGTGGAAGCAACATGGAGATTTTTAGATCTCTATTACGCGTCGTTGGTCTGTTCGTGCCAAGCAAGGTAGATATCATTTCCGAACTACCACTGGAGATTTCGCACTTGATACTTCGAAGATTGGATCCCCCGACCCTGCAGAGCGCCGCGCTTGTCTCGCGCAAATGGTTGAACGTATGTAGATCGGACAAGTGTCTACGACGGACAGCAAGACGTCACATGCGACATACGAGAAAGCGAGTCAGGAAAGAGTTTCTCGGGCCAGCAGCCACGAAAGCTGCCAACCAAGAATCAAGAAGTAGTGTACGTGGTGGACGGAACCTAAGACGCGAAGTAAGTTTATCCGCTGCTCGTACGGCGGTCGTCGTTGGAAGGATACGTGGTCCTCCGAAAATTTCGAAGCGTAATCGTCCCATCGATGTTGGATCACAAAAATGTATTAGATTCTAATTGATAGTATGTACCTAAATTTGACTGCTTGCTTTTGCGAGAACGTGAAAGGGACTTGTCCGGCGAAAACGATTCAGAAATGTAGCGTAAATCTTGAAATAAAATGATTCCATTGAGACGGCAATTTGTTTCAGATGCACCAATATTCTGACGAAATGTCGACAATGTATCTTACATTGACGCTGCGTCGTGCAGTGCGTTACATTCCGTTGAGATATGTGTAATTTTCTGTGCTGGACTTGGTTAAATGCGTAGTAGAGATACTTGTATGTGAGTGTCGATGTGTGGAGGTATGTGTGTGTACTGCTTCCCGAAAAACGGATGACTGGAAACTAGTCAGTCGGTTTAGAGTCGGTTAAGAGTCGGGTATGGAAGAAAGTATGAATCGATGAATATATTAGGAATCGTCCATGGAATAAATATATTATTATTTTAATATGAATCGTTAATGTAAATTTAGTGTTCCTATAAAATTATCTCGGCTCCAAAGATCCAGAACTGTCAACACATTCGTCCCGTTAAAGTAGAATACTACATGTATCGTAACAGGTACATTATTGAATATTCATTTGAACGTATCACCGCTGCTATTGGAGATTGGGCGCTGATTAGGCGTTAGATGTACTTCTCATTTGCTGCCAGGTACAGCGCAAATCAGCCGGTTCGCACTATGTCAACTCTTTGCCCTGCGGAATACATTATAATTGCAGTTCTGCATATTCCGGCTTCAATTTCCATTTGGACGTATTTACGCATGCTATTGGTGATATATCTACAATTCGACTCGCGTTATAATCCACAATTTCTGCCAAATACAGCACAAATCTGCCCGTTTTTGCTATGTCAATTCTGGGCCCCGTCAATTCCACCCCAACTGCAGATTTGCAAATTAAGCATTAAATATTCTATTGAACGTATCTCCGCTGCTACTGGTGGTATCACGACAATTCGATGCGCGTTATACTCCACATTTGCTGCCAAATACAGCAGACCTGCACCAGCTTACATTATGTCAACTCGGTTCTAGTTCAAATCCAATGATATTGCAGTAGTGCATATTCAGGATCGAAAATTCCATTGAACGTTTCTACACTGCCATTGGTGCTATCTCGACAACGCCATGTGTGTTATACTCCACATTTGCTGCCAAATACAGGGCGCATCAACTGGTTTGCGCATTGTCAATGCTGTGTCCTGTCAAATACAGCGTTATTGCCATTTTGGAGATTCTGCCGGAAATAATCAATTGAACGTATCTCTGATACCATTTGAAACATGTCCACAGTTCAATCCGCGAAATACTATACATTTGCTGCTGAATACAGCTCACCTGCTCCTGAATGCATTATGTCAAGTCGGGTCGAGGTCAAGTCCAATGTTATATCAGTACTGCATATTCAGGCTTCAATATTCAATTTAACGCATCTCCGCTGTTATTGGTAATATGTCCACAATTCGATGCGCGTTCTTCTCCAAATTTCCTGCCAAATACAGCGCACATCGTTCGGTTTACGCCATGTCAAGTCTGGGCCCTGTCAAGTACAGCGTTACTGCAATTTTGCAGATTCTGCCTGAAATATTCAATTGAACGTATCAGCGTTTCCATTTGAGATATTTCGACAATTCGATCCGCGTTGCACCGTACATTTGCTGCCAAAGACAGCGCACATCAACCGGGTTGCGCAATGTCAACTCTGTACTTGGGATACATATGTATTTAGGTGTTTGGGATATTTAGGCTTCAGTATGCAATTAATCGTATCTCCTCTGATATTGGTGGTATGTCGTAAATTCGATGCGCGTTGTACTCCTCATTCGCTGCAAAATTCAGCGCCAATCAGCCGGTTTTTGCAATGTCAACCCTGGTCCCTGCCAAAACATTTGTAATTGCAGTTTTGCATATTTACGCTTCAGTATTCAATTAAACGTATCTCCGCTGATATTGGTGGCACGTCAACAATTCGATGCGCATTATACTCCACATTTGCTGCCAAATACAGCGCACCTGCTCCTGTTTTCATTACGTGAACTCCGGTCGAGGACAAATCCAATGTTATTCCAGTTCTGCATATTCAGGATTCAATATTCTATTGAACGTATCTCCGTTGCCATTGGTGATATCTCGAAAACTCGTTGCTCACTACGCAGCACAATTGCAGCCAAATGCAGCGCACACCAGCCTGTTTGCGGTATGTCAGCTCAGGCCCCTGCCAAATTCATTATAATTGCGGTTTCACACATTTAGGCTTAAATATTCAATTGCATGTGTCTCCGCTGCTATTGGTGGTATGTCGACAATTCGATGCGCGTTATACTCCTCATTCGCTGCCAAACACGGCGCACATCAACCGTTTTGCACAATGTCAACTCTGTGTCCTGTCCAATCCACGGTAATTGCCGTTTTGGAGATTCTACCGGAAATATTCAATTGAACGTATCTCCCATTCCACTGGAGATATGACAACAATTCGATGCGCACTATACCCCACATTTGTCACATACAACCCACATCAATCGGTTTGCGCAATGTCATCTCTGTATCCTGTCGAATCCATTGTAGTTGCACTTTGGCATATTTAGGCTTATCTATTCAATTATATGTATCACCGCTGGTATTGGTGGTATGTTGACAGTTCGATGCGTGTTATTGTCAAGGTAAAGAGATGATTCGGAAATATAAATAATTTACTTTATTTCACACACAACTGCTATACATATGTCGGTGATGAAAGTACATCGGAGCCTACCCTTTGGAACCTGGGGAAAATCCCTTAACACCGTAATCTAGATTTTATCATAGGCGTAATTAAGCAATTGTCGTCTTTCGATCCGATTGCATTTGCTCGAGATTTGTGATAATGAGTTTGGGATCGAGGCGACAGCCAGTCACCGAACGTAGCCGCGGTCACGGGATGAACGCTTTGTATATCAAAGGTATGAAGTAATTCTGTACCCCTCCTTAAAAGAATTATTTCTGGCGACACGCGACAGTAAACATTCCAACGGTCTCTCTCCCGTGTCTCGTCTCTCGCAGACACTGTTCTTCGAGTAAGATGATTGCCAGATGTCGAAGCGTCTCCGCAGTACATATTCAGCTAGCCTGAGGGCCCGTTATGAATCTTAAGATTTAGTTGGCTAAAGTCCTTCAGACAGTCAAACAATCTTTGTCCCAGGTACGGGAAGATAGGAGAGACCTATTTTTCAACGAACGCCGTCTCCCACGAGCAACATTCCCCCGAGAGCGGCTAGCATCTTTTTCTAACCACCGATATGGAGATTGACCAATTAGCAGCAACGCCATTTTCCCGCACCTTCTAAACGAAGGCTATCCTCGACGAATCCGAGGATCTCGTGTCCTTAGACACACCCAATCATAGTTTTCCTCTGCAGCATCATCGCGACGGAATGTCATTCTCTCGTGAGGTCGTATTAGCGAGTTACTTAGCGTCTGCACGCTCGGTGGATATTCCACGTTTTAACAAAGAGTCCGACTTAGATTTTGTGAGCATGTTCATCCATAATCCCGTTGACCGCGGATTCGTTATCGAACCTAGGATCATGGTCATTAGTTTCTCGAGTATCGAATTACCACGGTTACTTGTCCAATTCTATAATAATCGCATTTGCACTAGTCAATGTCTTCTATATTGCATAACGACAATGTGTAACCCAAACGAAGATTCGTTTGACGCCCCTAACCCTAATTCTAATGGAAACCCGACATATACGTATGAAAATACATGCACACGCGGGCGAACTGACCAGCTCTCTCACCCGGAAGCGGAACTCGCAGTCCACCGTGACGAGCAGCACATATATATGCCTCGATTCTCAGTCAGGCCGTCAGTCGTGCTCGCGGAACAGTGGAAGCAACATGGAGATTTTTAGATCTCTATTACGCGTCGTTGGTCTGTTCGTGCCAAGCAAGGTAGATATCATTTCCGAACTACCACTGGAGATTTCGCACTTGATACTTCGAAGATTGGATCCCCCGACCCTGCAGAGCGCCGCGCTTGTCTCGCGCGAATGGCTGAACGTATGTAGATCGGACAAGTGTCTACGACGGACAGCAAGACGTCACATGCGACATACGAGAAAGCGAGTCAGGAAAGAGTTTCTCGGGCCAGCAGCCACGAAAGCTGCCAACCAAGAATCAAGAAGTAGAGTACGTGGTGTACGGAACCTAAGACGCTAAGTAAGCTTATCCGCTGCTCGTACGGCGGTCGTGGTTGGATGGATACGTGGTCCTCCGAAAATTTCGAAGCGAAATCGTCCCATCGATGTTGGATCACAAAAATGTATTAGATTCTAATTGATAGTATGTACCTTAAGTTGACTGCTTGCTTTTGCGAGAACGTGAAAGGGACTTGTCCGGCGAAAACGATTCAGAAATGTAGCGTAAATCTTGAAGTAAAATGATTCCATTGAGACGGCAATTTGTTTCAGATGCGCCAATATTCTGACGAAATGTCGACAATGTATCTTACATTGACGCTGCGTCGTGCAGTGCGTTACATTCTGTTGAGATATGTGTAATTTTCTGTGCTGGACTTGGTTAAATGCGTAGTAGAGATACTTGTATGTGAGTGTCGATGTGTGGAGGTATGTGTGTGTACTGCTTCCCGAAAAACGGATGACTGGAAACTAGTCAGTCGGTTTAGAGTCGGTTAAGAGTCGGGTATGGAAGAAAGTATGAATCGATGAATATATTAGGAATCGTCCATGGAATAAATATATTACTATTTTAATATGAATCGCTAATGTAAATTTAGTGTTCCTATAAAATTATCTCGGCTCCAAAGATCCAGAACTTTCAAATCATTCGTCCCGTTAAAGTAGAATACTACATGTATCGTAACAGGTACATTATTGAATATTCATTTGAACGTATCACCGCTGCTATTGGAGATTGGGCGCTGATTAGGCGTGAGATGTACTTCTCGTTTGCTGCCAGATACAGCGCAAATCAGCCGGTTCGCACTATGTCAACTTTTTGCCCTGTCGAATACATTATAATTGCAGTTCTGCATATTCCGGCTTCAATTTCCATTTGGACGTATTTACGCATGCTATTGGTGATATATCTACAATTCGACTCGCGTTATAATCCACAATTTCTGCCAAATACAGCACAAATCTGCCCGTTTTTGCTATGTCAATTCTGGGCCCCGTCAATTCCACCCCAACTGCAGATTTGCAAATTAAGCATTAAATATTCTATTGAACGTATCTCCGCTGCTACTGGTGGTATCACGACAATTCGATGCGCGTTATACTCCACATTTGCTGCCAAATACAGCAGACCTGCACCAGCTTACATTATGTCAACTCGGTTCTAGTTCAAATCCAATGATATTGCAGTAGTGCATATTCAGGATCGAAAATTCCATTGAACGTCTCTACACTGCCATTGGTGCTATCTCGACAACGCCATGTGTGTTATACTCCACATTTGCTGCCAAATACAGGGCGCATCAACCGGTTTGCGCATTGTCAATGCTGTGTCCTGTCAAATACAGCGTTATTGCCATTTTGGAGATTCTGCCGGAAATATTTAATTGAACGTATCTCTGATTCCATTTGAAACATGTCCACAGTTCAATCCGCGAAATACTATACATTTGCTGCTGAATACAGCGCACCTGCTCCTGAATGCATTATGTCAAGTCGGGTCGAGGTCAAGTCCAATGTTATATCAGTACTGCATATTCAGGCTTCAATATTCAATTTAACGCATCTCCGCTGTTATTGGTAATATGTCCACAATTCGATGCGCGTTCTTCTCCAAATTTCCTGCCAAATACAGCGCACATCGTTCGGTTTACGCCATGTCAAGTCTGGGCCCTGTCAAGTACAGCGTTACTGCAATTTTGCAGATTCTGCCTGAAATATTCAATTGAACGTATCAGCGTTTCCATTTGAGATATTTCGACAACTCGATCCGCGTTGTACCGTACATTTGCTGCCAAAGACAGCGCACATCAACCGGGTTGCGCAATGTCATCTCTGTACTTGGGATACATATGTATTTGGGTGTTTGGGATATTTAGGCTTCAGTATGCAATTAATCGTATCTCCTCTGATATTGGTGGTATGTCGTAAATTCGATGCGCGTTGTACTCCTCATTCGCTGCAAAATTCAACGCCAATCAGCCGGTTTTTGCAATGTCAACCCTGGTCCCTGCCAAAACATTTGTAATTTCAGTTTTGCATATTTAGGCTTCAGTATTCAATTAAACGTATCTCCGCTGATATTGGTGGCACGTCAACAATTCGATGCGCATTATACTCCACATTTGCTGCCAAATACAGCGCACCTGCTCCTGTTTTCATTACGTGAACTCCGGTCGAGGACAAATCCAATGTTATTCCAGTTCTGCATATTCAGGATTCAATATTCTATTGAACGTATCTCCGTTGCCATTGGTGATATCTCGAAAACTCGTTGCTCACTACGCAGCACAATTGCAGCCAAATGCAGCGCACACCAGCCTGTTTGCGGTATGTCAGCTCAGGCCCCTGCCAAATTCATTATAATTGCGGTTTCACACATTTAGGCTTAAATATTCAATTGCATGTGTCTCCGCTGCTATTGGTGGTATGTCGACAATTCGATGCGCGTTATACTCCTCATTCGCTGCCAAACACGGCGCACATCAACCGTTTTGCACAATGTCAACTCTGTGTCCTGTCCAATCCACGGTAATTGCCGTTTTGGAGATTCTACCGGAAATATTCAATTGAACGTATCTCCCATTCCACTGGAGATATGACAACAATTCGATGCGCACTATACCCCACATTTGTCACATACAACCCACATCAATCGGTTTGCGCAATGTCATCTCTGTATCCTGTCGAATCCATTGTAGTTGCACTTTGGCATATTTAGGCTTATCTATTCAATTATATGTATCACCGCTGGTATTGGTGGTATGTTGACAGTTCGATGCGTGTTATTGTCAAGGTAAAGAGATGATTCGGAAATATAAATAATTTACTTTATTTCACACACAACTGCTATACATATGTCGGTGATGAAAGTACATCGGAGCCTACCCTTTGGAACCTGGGGAAAATCCCTTAACACCGTAATCTAGATTTTATCATAGGCGTAATTAAGCAATTGTCGTCTTTCGATCCGATTGCATTTGCTCGAGATTTGTGATAATGAGTTTGGGATCGAGGCGACAGCCAGTCACCGAACGTAGCCGCGGTCACGGGATGAACGCTTTGTATATCAAAGGTATGAAGTAATTCTGTACCCCTCCTTAAAAGAATTATTTCTGGCGACACGCGACAGTAAACATTCCAACGGTCTCTGTCCCGTGTCTCGTCTCTCGCAGACACTGTTCTTCGAGTAAGATGATTGCCAGATGTCGAAGCGTCTCCGCAGTACATATTCAGCTAGCCTGAGGGCCCGTTATGAATCTTAAGATTTAGTTGGCTAAAGTCCTTCAGACAGTCAAACAATCTTTGTCCCAGGTACGGGAAGATAGGAGAGACCTATTTTTCAACGAACGCCGTCTCCCACGAGCAACATTCCCCCGAGAGCGGCTAGCATCTTTTTCTAACCACCGATATGGAGATTGACCAATTAGCAGCAACGCCATTTTCCCGCACCTTCTAAACGAAGGCTATCCTCGACGAATCCGAGGATCTCGTGTCCTTAGACACACCCAATCATAGTTTTCCTCTGCAGCATCATCGCGACGGAATGTCATTCTCTCGTGAGGTCGTATTAGCGAGTTACTTAGCGTCTGCACGCTCGGTGGATATTCCACGTTTTAACAAAGAGTCCGACTTAGATTTTGTGAGCATGTTCATCCATAATCCCGTTGACCGCGGATTCGTTATCGAACCTAGGATCATGGTCATTAGTTTCTCGAGTATCGAATTACCACGGTTACTTGTCCAATTCTATAATAATCGCATTTGCACTAGTCAATGTCTTCTATATTGCATAACGACAATGTGTAACCCAAACGAAGATTCGTTTGACGCCCCTAACCCTAATTCTAATGGAAACCCGACATATACGTATGAAAATACATGCACACGCGGGCGAACTGACCAGCTCTCTCACCCGGAAGCGGAACTCGCAGTCCACCGTGACGAGCAGCACATATATATGCCTCGATTCTCAGTCAGGCCGTCAGTCGTGCTCGCGGAACAGTGGAAGCAACATGGAGATTTTTAGATCTCTATTACGCGTCGTTGGTCTGTTCGTGCCAAGCAAGGTAGATATCATTTCCGAACTACCACTGGAGATTTCGCACTTGATACTTCGAAGATTGGATCCCCCGACCCTGCAGAGCGCCGCGCTTGTCTCGCGCAAATGGTTGAACGTATGTAGATCGGACAAGTGTCTACGACGGACAGCAAGACGTCACATGCGACATACGAGAAAGCGAGTCAGGAAAGAGTTTCTCGGGCCAGCAGCCACGAAAGCTGCCAACCAAGAATCAAGAAGTAGAGTACGTGGTGGACGGAACCTAAGACGCGAAGTAAGTTTATCCGCTGCTCGTACGGCGGTCGTCGTTGGAAGGATACGTGGTCCTCCGAAAATTTCGAAGCGTAATCGTCCCATCGATGTTGGATCACAAAAATGTATTAGATTCTAATTGATAGAATGTACCTTAATTTGACTGCTTGCTTTTGCGAGAACGTGAAAGGGACTTGTCCGGCGAAAACGATTCAGAAATGTAGCGTAAATCTTGAAATAAAATGATTCCATTGAGACGGCAATTTGTTTCAGATGCACCAATATTCTGACGAAATGTCGACAATGTATCTTACATTGACGCTGCGTCGTGCAGTGCGTTACATTCCGTTGAGATATGTGTAATTTTCTGTGCTGGACTTGGTTAAATGCGTAGTAGAGATACTTGTATGTGAGTGTCGATGTGTGGAGGTATGTGTGTGTACTGCTTCCCGAAAAACGGATGACTGGAAACTAGTCAGTCGGTTTAGAGTCGGTTAAGAGTCGGGTATGGAAGAAAGTATGAATCGATGAATATATTAGGAATCGTCCATGGAATAAATATATTATTATTTTAATATGAATCGTTAATGTAAATTTAGTGTTCCTATAAAATTATCTCGGCTCCAAAGATCCAGAACTGTCAACACATTCGTCCCGTTAAAGTAGAATACTACATGTATCGTAACAGGTACATTATTGAATATTCATTTGAACGTATCACCGCTGTTATTGGAGATTGGGCGCTGATTAGGCGTTAGATGTACTTCTCATTTGCTGCCAGGTACAGCGCAAATCAGCCGGTTCGCACTATGTCAACTCTTTGCCCTGTCGAATACATTATAATTGCAGTTCTGCATATTCCGGCTTCAATTTCCATTTGGACGTATTTACGCATGCTATTGGTGATATATCTACAATTCGACTCGCGTTATAATCCACAATTTCTGCCAAATACAGCACAAATCTGCCCGTTTTTGCTATGTCAATTCTGGGCCCCGTCAATTCCACCCCAACTGCAGATTTGCAAATTAAGCATTAAATATTCTATTGAACGTATCTCCGCTGCTACTGGTGGTATCACGACAATTCGATGCGCGTTATACTCCACATTTGCTGCCAAATACAGCAGACCTGCACCAGCTTACATTATGTCAACTCGGTTCTAGTTCAAATCCAATGATATTGCAGTAGTGCATATTCAGGATCGAAAATTCCATTGAACGTTTCTACACTGCCATTGGTGCTATCTCGACAACGCCATGTGTGTTATACTCCACATTTGCTGCCAAATACAGCGCACATCGTCCGGTTTACGCCATGTCAAGTCTGGGCCCTGTCAAGTACAGCGTTACTGCAATTTTGCAGATTCTGCCTGAAATATTCAATTGAACGTATCAGCGTTTCCATTTGAGATATTTCGACAATTCGATCCGCGTTGTACCGTACATTTGCTGCCAAAGACAGCGCACATCAACCGGGTTGCGCAATGTCAACTCTGTACTTGGGATACATATGTATTTGGGTGTTTGGGATATTTAGGCTTCAGTATGCAATTAATCGTATCTCCTCTGATATTGGTGGTATGTCGTAAATTCGATGCGCGTTGTACTTCTCATTCGCTGCAAAATTCAGCGCACCTGCTCCTGTTTTCATTACGTGAACTCCGGTCGAGGACAAATCCAATGTTATTCCAGTTCTGCATATTCAGGATTCAATATTCTATTGAACGTATCTCCGTTGCTACTGGTGGTATCACGACAATTCGATGCGCGTTATACTCCACATTTGCTGCCAAATACAGCAGACCTGCACCAGCTTACATTATGTCAACTCGGTTCTAGTTCAAATCCAATGATATTGCAGTACTGCATATTCGGGATCGAAAATTCCATTGAACGTTTCTACACTGCCATTGGTGCTATCTCGACAACGCCATGTGTGTTATACTCCACATTTGCTGCCAAATACGGGGCGCATCAACCGGTTTGCGCATTGTCAATGCTGTGTCCTGTCAAATACAGGGTTATTGCCATTTTGGAGATTCTGCCGGAATTATTCAATTGAACGTATCTCTGATTCCATTTGAAACATGTCCACAGTTCAATCCGCGAAATACTATACATTTGCTGCTGAATACAGCGCACCTGCTCCTGAATGCATTATGTCAAGTCGGGTCGAGGTCAAGTCCAATGTTATATCAGTACTGCATATTCAGGCTTCAATATTCAATTTAACGCATCTCCGCTGTTATTGGTAATATGTCCACAATTCGGTGCGCGTTCTTCTCCAAATTTCCTGCCAAATACAGCGCACATCGTTCGGTTTACGCCATGTCAAGTCTGGGCCCTGTCAAGTACAGCGTTACTGCAATTTTGCAGATTCTGCCTGAAATATTCAATTGAACGTATCAGCGTTTCCATTTGAGATATTTCGACAATTCGATCCGCGTTGTACCGTACATTTGCTGCCAAAGACAGCGCACATCAACCGGGTTGCGCAATGTCAACTCTGTACTTGGGATACATATGTATTTGGGTGTTTGGGATATTTAGGCTTCAGTATGCAATTAATCGTATCTCCTCTGATATTGGTGGTATGTCGTAAATTCGATGCGCGTTGTACTCCTCATTCGCTGCAAAATTCAGCGCCAATCAGCCGGTTTTTGCAATGTCAACCCTGGTCTCTGCCAAAACATTTGTAATTGCAGTTTTGCATATTTAGGCTTCAGTATTCAATTAAACGTATCTCCGCTGATATTGGTGGCACGTCAACAATTCGATGCGCATTATACTCCACATTTGCTGCCAAATACAGCGCACCTGCTCCTGTTTTCATTACGTGAACTCCGGTCGAGGACAAATCCAATGTTATTCCAGTTCTGCATATTCAGGATTCAATATTCTATTGAACGTATCTCCGTTGCCATTGGTGATATCTCGAAAACTCGTTGCTCACTACGCAGCACAATTGCAGCCAAATGCAGCGCACACCAGCCTGTTTGCGGTATGTCAGCTCAGGCCCCTGCCAAATTCATTATAATTGCGGTTTCACACATTTAGGCTTAAATATTCAATTGCATGTGTCTCCGCTGCTATTGGTGGTATGTCGACAATTCGATGCGCGTTATACTCCTCATTCGCTGCCAAACACGGCGCACATCAACCGTTTTGCACAATGTCAACTCTGTGTCCTGTCCAATCCACGGTAATTGCCGTTTTGGAGATTCTACCGGAAATATTCAATTGAACGTATCTCCCATTCCACTGGAGATATGACAACAATTCGATGCGCACTATACCCCACATTTGTCACATACAACCCACATCAATCGGTTTGCGCAATGTCATCTCTGTATCCTGTCGAATCCATTGTAGTTGCACTTTGGCATATTTAGGCTTATCTATTCAATTATACGTATCACCGCTGGTATTGGTGGTATGTTGACAGTTCGATGCGTGTTATTGTCAAGGTAAAGAGATGATTCGGAAATATAAACAATTTACTTTATTTCACACACAACTGCTATACATATGTCGGAGATGAAAGTACATCGGAGCCTTCCCTTTGGAACCTGGGGAAAATCCCTTAACACCGTAATCTAGATTTTATCATAGGCGTAATTAAGCAATTGTCGTCTTTCGATCCGATTGTATTTGTTCGAGATTTGTGATAATGAGTTTGGGATCGAGGCGACAGCCAGTCGCCGAACGTAGCCGCGGTCACGGGATGAACGCTTTGTATATCAAAGGTATGAAGTAATTCTGTACCCCTCCTTAAAAGAATTATTTCGGGCGACACGCGACAGTAAACATTCCAACGGTCTCTGTCCCGTGTCTCGTCTCTCGCAGACACTGTTCTTCGAGTAAGATGATTGCCAGATGTCGATGCGTCTCCGCAGTACATATTCAGCTAGCCTGAGGGCCCGTTATGAATCTTAAGATTTAGTTGGCTAAAGTCCTTCAGACAGTCAAACAATCTTTGTCCCAGGTACGGGAAGATAGGAGAGACCTATTTTTCAACGAACGCCGTCTCCCACGAGCAACATTCCCCCGAGAGCGGCTAGCATCTTTTTCTAACCACCGATATGGAGATTGACCAATTAGCAGCAACGCCATTTTCCCGCACCTTCTAAACGAAGGCTATCCTCGACGAATCCGAGGAACTCGTGTCCTTAGACACACCCAATCATAGTTTTCCTCTGCAGCATCATCGCGACGGAATGTCATTCTCTCGTGAGGTCGTATTAGCGAGTTACTTAGCGTCTGCACGCTCGGTGGATATTCCACGTTTTAACAAAGAGTCCGACTTAGATTTTGTGAGCATGTTCATCCATAATCCCGTTGACCGCGGATTCGTTATCGAACCTAGGATCATGGTCATTAGTTTCTCGAGTATCGAATTACCACGGTTACTAGTAGAATTCTATAATAATCGCATTTGCACTAGTCAATGTCTTCTATATTGCATAACGACAATGTGTAACCCAAACGAAGATTCGTTTGACGCCCCTAACCCTAATTCTAATGGAAACCCGACATATACGTATGAAAATACATGCACACGCGGGCGAACTGACCAGCTCTCTCACCCGGAAGCGGAACTCGCAGTCCACCGTGACGAGCAGCACATATATATGCCTCGATTCTCAGTCAGGCCGTCAGTCGTGCTCGCGGAACAGTGGAAGCAACATGGAGATTTTTAGATCTCTATTACGCGTCGTTGGTCTGTTCGTGCCAAGCAAGGTAGGTATCATTTCCGAACTACCACTGGAGATTTCGCACTTGATACTTCGAAGATTGGATCATCCGACCCTGCAGAGCGCCGCGCTTGTCTCGCGCAAATGGTTGAACGTATGTAGATCGGACAAGTGTCTACGACGGACAGCAAGACGTCACATGCGACATACGAGAAAGCGAGTCAGGAAAGAGTTTCTCGGGCCAGCAGCAACGAAAGCTGCCAACCAAGAATCAAGAAGTAGAGTACGTGGTGGACGGAACCTAAGACGCGAAGTAAGCTTATCCGCTGCTCGTACTGCGGTCGTCGTTGGAAGGATACGTGGTCCTCCGAAAATTTCGAAGCGAAATCGTCCCATCGATGTTGGATCACAAAAATGTATTAGATTCTAATTGATAGTATGTACCTTAATTTGACTGCTTGCTTTTGCGAGAACGTGAAAGGGACTTGTCCGGCGAAAACGATTCAGAAATGTAGCGTAAATCTTGAAATAAAATGATTCCATTGAGACGGCAATTTGTTTCAGATGCACCAATATTCTGACGAAATGTCGACAATGTATCTTACATTGACGCTGCGTCGTGCAGTGCGTTACATTCTGTTGAGATATGTGTAATTTTCTGTGCTGGACTTGGTTAAATGCGTAGTAGAGATACTTGTATGTGAGTGTCGATGTGTGGAGGTATGTGTGTGTACTGCTTCCCGAAAAACGGATGACTGGAAACTAGTCAGTCGGTTTAGAGTCGGTTAAGAGTCGGGTATGGAAGAAAGTATGAATCGATGAATATATTAGGAATCGTCCATGGAATAAATATATTATTATTTTAATATGAATCGTTAATGTAAATTTAGTGTTCCTATAAAATTATCTCGGCTCCAAAGATCCAGAACTTTCAGCACATTCGTCCCGTTAAAGTAGAATACTACATGTATCGTAACAGGTACATTATTGAATATTCATTTGAACGTATCACCGCTGCTATTGGAGATTGGGCGCTGATTAGGCGTGAGATGTACTTCTCATTTGCTGCCAGATACAGCGCAAATCAGCCGGTTCGCACTATGTCAACTCTTTGCCCTGTCGAATACATTATAATTGCAGTTCTGCATATTCCGGCTTCAATTTCCATTTGGACGTATTTACGCATGCTATTGGTGATATATCTACAATTCGACTCGCGTTATAATCCACAATTTCTGCCAAATACAGCACAAATCTGCCCGTTTTTGCTATGTTAATTCTGGTCCCCGTCAATTCCACCCCAACTGCAGATTTGCAAATTAAGCATTAAATATTCTATTGAACGTATCTCCGCTGCTACTGGTGGTATCACGACAATTCGATGCGCGTAATACTCCACATTTGCTGACAAATACAGCAGACCTGCACCAGCTTACATTATGTCAACTCGGTTCTAGTTCAAATCCAATGATATTGCAGTACTGCATATTCAGGATCGAAAATTCCATTGAACGTTTCTACACTGCCATTGGTGCTATCTCGACAACGCCATGTGTGTTATACTCCACATTTGCTGCCAAATACAGGGCGCATCAGCCGGTTTGCGCATTGTCAATGCTGTGTCCTGTCAAATACAGCGTTATTGCCATTTTGGAGATTCTGCCGGAAATATTCAATTGAACGTATCTCTGATTCCATTTGAAACATGTCCACAGTTCAATCCGCGAAATACTATACATTTGCTGCTGAATACAGCGCACCTGCTCCTGAATGCATTATGTCAAGTCGGGTCGAGGTCAAGTCCAATGTTATATCAGTACTGCATATTCAGGCTTCAATATTCAATTTAACGCATCTCCGCTGTTATTGGTAATATGTCCACAATTCGATGCGCGTTCTTCTCCAAATTTCCTGCCAAATACAGCGCACATCGTTCGGTTTACGCCATGTCAAGTCTGGGCCCTGTCAAGTACAGCGTTACTGCAATTTTGCAGATTCTGCCTGAAATATTCAATTGAACGTATCAGCGTTTCCATTTGAGATATTTCGACAATTCGATCCGCGTTGTACCGTACATTTGCTGCCAAAGACAGCGCACATCAACCGGGTTGCGCAATGTCAACTCTGTACTTGGGATACATATGTATTTGGGTGTTTGGGATATTTAGGCTTCAGTATGCAATTAATCGTATCTCCTCTGATATTGGTGGTATGTCGTAAATTCGATGCGCGTTGTACTCCTCATTCGCTGCAAAATTCAGCGCACCTGCTCCTGTTTTCATTACGTGAACTCCGGTCGAGGACAAATCCAATGTTATTCCAGTTCTGCATATTCAGGATTCAATATTCTATTGAACGTATCTCTGTTGCCATTGGTGATATCTCGAAAACTCGTTGCTCACTACGCAGCACAATTGCAGCCAAATGCAGCGCACACCAGCCTGTTTGCGGTATGTCAGCTCAGGCCCCTGCCAAATTCATTATAATTGCGGCTTCACACATTTAGGCTTAAATATTCAATTGCATGTGTCTCCGCTGCTATTGGTGGTATGTCGACAATTCGATGCGCGTTATACTCCTCATTCGCTGCCAAACACGGCGCACATCAACCGTTTTGCACAATGTCAACTCTGTGTCCTGTCCAATCCACGGTAATTGCCGTTTTGGAGATTCTACCGGAAATATTCAATTGAACGTATCTCCCATTCCACTGGAGATATGACAACAATTCGATGCGCACTATACCCCACATTTGTCACATACAACCCACATCAATCGGTTTGCGCAATGTCATCTCTGTATCCTGTCGAATCCATGTAGTTGCACTTTGGCATATTTAGGCTTATCTATTCAATTATACGTATCACCGCTGGTATTGGTGGTATGTTGACAGTTCGATGCGTGTTATTGTCAAGGTACAGAGATGATTCGGAAATATAAATAATTTACTTTATTTCACACACAACTGCTATACATATGTCGGAGATGAAAGTACATCGGAGCCTTCCCTTTGGAACCTGGCGATAATCCCTTAACACCGTAATCTAGATTTTATCATAGGCGTAATTAAGCAATTGTCGTCTTTCGATCCGATTGTATTTGTTCGAGATTTGTGATAATGAGTTTGGGATCGAGGCGACAGCCAGTCGCCGAACGTAGCCGCGGTCACGGGATGAACGCTTTGTATATCAAAGGTATGAAGTAATTCTGTACCCCTCCTTAAAAGAATTATTTCTGGCGACACGCGACAGTAAACATTCCAACGGTCTCTGTCCCGTGTCTCGTCTCTCGCAGACACTGTTCTTCGAGTAAGATGATTGCCAGATGTCGATGCGTCTCCGCAGTACATATTCAGCTAGCCTGAGGGCCCGTTATGAATCCTAAGATTTAGTTGGCTAAAGTCCTTCAGACAGTCAAACAATCTTTGTCCCAGGTACGGGAAGATAGGAGAGACCTATTTTTCAACGAACGCCGTCTCCCACGAGCAACATTCCCCCGAGAGCGGCTAGCATCTTTTTCTAACCACCGATATGGAGATTGACCAATTAGCAGCAACGCCATTTTCCCGCACCTTCTAAACGAAGGCTATCCTCGACGAATCCGAGGATCTCGTGTCCTTAGACACACCCAATCATAGTTTTCCTCTGCAGCATCATCGCGACGGAATGTCATTCTCTCGTGAGGTCGTATTAGCGAGTTACTTAGCGTCTGCACGCTCGGTGGATATTCCACGTTTTAACAAAGAGTCCGACTTAGATTTTGTGAGCATGTTCATCCATAATCCCGTTGACCGCGGATTCGTTATCGAACCTAGGATCATGGTCATTAGTTTCTCGATTATCGAATTACCACGGTTACTTGTCCAATTCTATAATAATCGCCTTTGCACTAGTCAATGTCTTCTATATTGCATAACGACAATGTGTAACCCAAACGAAGATTCGTTTGACGCCCCTAACCCTAATTCTAATGGAAACCCGACATATACGTATGAAAATACATGCACACGCGGGCGAACTGACCAGCTCTCTCACCCGGAAGCGGAACTCGCAGTCCACCGTGACGAGCAGCACATATATATGCCTCGATTCTCAGTCAGGCCGTCAGTCGTGCTCGCGGAACAGTGGAAGCATCATGGACATTTTTAGATCTCTATTACGCGTCGTTGGTCTGTTCGTGCCAAGCAAGGTAGATATCATTTCCGAACTACCACTGGAGATTTCGCACTTGATACTTCGAAGATTGGATCCCCCGACCCTGCAGAGCGCCGCGCTTGTCTCGCGCAAATGGTTGAACGTATGTAGATCGGACAAGTGTCTACGACGGACAGCAAGACGTCACATGCGACATACGAGAAAGCTAGTCAGGAAAGAGTTTCTCGGGCCAGCAGCCACGAAAGCTGCCAACCAAGAATCAAGAAGTAGAGTACGTGGTGGACGGAACCTAAGACGCGAAGTAAGCTTATCCGCTGCTCGTACGGCGGTCGTCGTTGGAAGGATACGTGGTCCTCCGAAAATTTCGAAGCGAAATCGTCCCATCGATGTTGGATCACAAAAATGTATTAGATTCTAATTGATAGTATGTACCTTAATTTGACTGCTTGCTTTTGCGAGAACGTGAAAGGGACTTGTCCGGCGAAAACGATTCAGAAATGTAGCGTAAATCTTGAAATAAAATGATTCCATTGAGACTGCAATTTGTTTCAGATGCGCCAATATTCTGACGAAATGTCGACAATGTATCTTACATTGACGCTGTGTCGTGCAATGCGTTACTTTCTGTTGATATATGTGTAATTTTCTGTGCTGGACTTGGTTAAATGCGTAGTAGAGATACTTGTATGTGAGTGTCGATGTGTGGAGGTATGTGTGTGACTGCGTCCCTAAAAACGGATGACTGGAAACTAGTCAGTCGGTTTAGAGTCGGTTAAGAGTCGGGTATGGAAGAAAGTATGAATCGATGAATATATTAGGAATCGTCCATGGAATAAATATATTACTATTTTAATATGAATCGTTAATGTAAATTTAGTGTTCCTATAAAATTATCTCGGCTCCAAAGATCCAGAACTTTCAACACATTCGTCCCGTTAAAGTAGAATACTACATGTATCGTAACAGGTACATTATTGAATATTCATTTGAACGTATCACCGCTGCTATTGGAGATTGGGCGCTGATTAGGCGTGAGATGTACTTCTCATTTGCTGCCAGATACAGCGCAAATCAGCCCGTTCGCACTATGTCAACTCTTTGCCCTGTCGAATACATTATAATTGCAGTTCTGCATATTCCGGCTTCAATTTCCATTTGGACGTATTTACGCATGCTATTGGTGATATATCAACAATTCGACTCGCGTTATAATCCACAATTTCTGCCAAATACAGCACAAATCTGCCCGTCTTTGCTATGTCAATTCTGGTCCCCGTCAATTCCACCCCAACTGCAGATTTGCAAATTAAGCATTAAATATTCTATTGAACGTATCTCCGCTGCTACTGGTGGTATCACGACAATTCGATGCGCGTTATACTCCACATTTGCTGCCAAATACAGCAGACCTGCACCAGCTTACATTATGTCAACTCGGTTCTAGTTCAAATCCAATGATATTGCAGTACTGCATATTCAGGATCGAAAATTCCATTGAACGTTTCTACACTGCCATTGGTGCTATCTCGACAACGCCATGTGTGTTATACTCCACATTTGCTGCCAAATACAGGGCGCATCAACCGGTTTGCGCATTGTCAATGCTGTGTCCTGTCAAATACAGCGTTATTGCCATTTTGGAGATTTTGCCGGAAATATTCAATTGAACGTATCTCTGATTCCATTTGAAACATGTCCACAGTTCAATCCGCGAAATACTATACATTTGCTGCTGAATACAGCGCACCTGCTCCTGAATGCATTATGTCAAGTCGGGTCGAGGTCAAGTCCAATGTTATATCAGTACTGCATATTCAGGCTTCAATATTCAATTTAACGCATCTCCGCTGTTATTGGTAATATGTCCACAATTCGATGCGCGTTCTTCTCCAAATTTCCTGCCAAATACAGCGCACATCGTTCGGTTTACGCCATGTCAAGTCTGGGCCCTGTCAAGTACAGCGTTACTGAAATTTTGCAGATTCTGCCTGAAATATTCAATTGAACGTATCAGCGTTTCCATTTGAGATATTTCGACAATTCGATCCGCGTTGTACCGTACATTTGCTGCCAAAGACAGCGCACATCAACCGGGTTGCGCAATGTCAACTCTGTACTTGGGATACATATGTATTTGGGTGTTTGGGATATTTAGGCTTCAGTATGCAATTAATCGTATCTCCTCTGATATTGGTGGTATGTCGTAAATTCGATGCGCGTTGTACTCCTCATTCGCTGCAAAATTCAGCGCCAATCAGCCGGTTTTTGCAATGTCAACCCTGGTCCCTGCCAAAACATTTGTAATTGCAGTTTTGCATATTTAGGCTTCAGTATTCAATTAAACGTATCTCCGCTGATATTGGTGGCACGTCAACAATTCGATGCGCATTATACTCAACATTTGCTGCCAAATACAGCGCACCTGCTCCTGTTTTCATTACGTGAACTCCGGTCGAGGACAAATCCAATGTTATTCCAGTTCTGCATATTCAGGATTCAATATTCTATTGAACGTATCTCCGTTGCCATTGGTGGTATCACGACAATTCGATGCGCGTTATACTCCACATTTGCTGCCAAATACAGCAGACCTGCACCAGCTTACATTATGTCAACTCGGTTCTAGTTCAAATCCAATTATATTGCAGTACTGCATATTCGGGATCGAAAATTCCATTGAACGTTTCTACACTGCCATTGGTGCTATCTCGACAACGCCATGTGTGTTATACTCCACATTTGCTGCCAAATACAGGGCGCATCAACCGGTTTGCGCATTGTCAATGCTGTGTCCTGTCAAATACAGGGTTATTGCCATTTTGGAGGTTCTGCCGGAATTATTCAATTGAACGTATCTCTGATTCCATTTGAAACATGTCCACAGTTCAATCCGCGAAATACTATACATTTGCTGCTGAATACAGCGCACCTGCTCCTGAATGCATTATGTCAAATCGGGTCGAGGTCAAGTCCAATGATATATCAGTACTGCATATTCAGGCTTCAATATTCAATTTAACGCATCTCCGCTGTTATTGGTAATATGTCCACAATTCGATGCGCGTTCTTCTCCAAATTTCCTGCCAAATACAGCGCACATCGTTCGGTTTACGCCATGTCAAGTCTGGGCCCTGTCAAGTACAGCGTTACTGAAATTTTGCAGATTCTGCCTGAAATATTCAATTGAACGTATCAGCGTTTCCATTTGAGATATTTCGACAATTCGATCCGCGTGTACCGTACATTTGCTGCCAAAGACAGCGCACATCAACCGGGTTGCGCAATGTCAACTCTGTACTTGGGATACATATGTATTTGGGTGTTTGGGATATTTAGGCTTCAGTATGCAATTAATCGTATCTCCTCTGATATTGGTGGTATGTCGTAAATTCGATGCGCGTTGTACTCCTCATTCGCTGCAAAATTAAGCGCCAATCAGCCGGTTTTTGCAATGTCAACCCTGGTCCCTGCCAAAACATTTGTAATTGCAGTTTTGCATATTTAGGCTTCAGTATTCAATTAAACGTATCTCCGCTGATATTGGTGGCACGTCAACAATTCGATGCGCATTATACTCCACATTTGCTGCCAAATACAGCGCACCTGCTCCTGTTTTCATTACGTGAACTCCGGTCGAGGACAAATCCAATGTTATTCCAGTTCTGCATATTCAGGATTCAATATTCTATTGAACGTATCTCCGTTGCCATTGGTGATATCTCGAAAACTCGTTGCTCACTACGCAGCACAATTGCAGAATTGCAGCCAA
Organism: Bombus flavifrons; assembly: GCF_040668555.2. Classification (NCBI taxonomy): domain Eukaryota; kingdom Metazoa; phylum Arthropoda; class Insecta; order Hymenoptera; family Apidae; genus Bombus; species Bombus flavifrons. The sequence goes on along the minus strand of NW_027184793.1, from coordinate 225,034 downwards.
ATGCAGCGCACACCAGCCTGTTTGCGGTATGTCAGCTCAGGCCCCTGCCAAATTCATTATAATTGCGGTTTCACACATTTAGGCTTAAATATTCAATTGCATGTGTCTCCGCTGCTATTGGTGGTATGTCGACAATTCGATGCGCGTTATACTCCTCATTCGCTGCCAAACACGGCGCACATCAACCGTTTTGCACAATGTCAACTCTGTGTCCTGTCCAATCCACGGTAATTGCCGTTTTGGAGATTCTACCGGAAATATTCAATTGAACGTATCTCCCATTCCACTGGAGATATGACAACAATTCGATGCGCACTATACCCCACATTTGTCACATACAACCCACATCAATCGGTTTGCGCAATGTCATCTCTGTATCCTGTCGAATCCATTGTAGTTGCACTTTGGCTTATCTATTCAATTATACGTATCACCGCTGGTATTGGTGGTATGTTGACAGTTCGATGCGTGTTATTGTCAAGGTAAAGAGATGATTCGGAAATATAAATAATTTACTTTATTTCACACACAACTGCTATACATATGTCGGAGATGAAAGTACATCGGAGCCTTCCTTTTGGAACCTGGGGAAAATCCCTTAACACCTTAATCTAGATTTTATCATAGGCGTAATTAAGCAATTGTCGTCTTTCGATCCGATTGTATTTGTTCGAGATTTGTGATAATGAGTTTGGGATCGAGGCGACAGCCAGTCGCCGAACGTAGCCGCGGTCACGGGATGAACGCTTTGTATATCAAAGGTATGAAGTAATTCTGTACCCCTCCTTAAAAGAATTATTTCTGGCGACACGCGACAGTAAACATTCCAACGGTCTCTGTCCCGTGTCTCGTCTCTCGCAGACACTGTTCTTCGAGTAAGATGATTGCCAGATGTCGATGCGTCTCCGCAGTATATATTCAGCTAGCCTGAGGGCCCGTTATGAATCTTAAGATTTAGTTGGCTAAAGTCCTTCAGACAGTCAAACAATCTTTGTCCCAGGTACGGGAAGATAGGAGAGACCTATTTTTCAACGAACGCCGTCTCCCACGAGCAACATTCCCCCGAGAGCGGCTAGCATCTTTTTCTAACCACCGATATGGTGATTGACCAATTAGCAGCAACGCCATTTTCCCGCACCTTCTAAACGAAGGCTATCCTCGACGAATCCGAGGATCTCGTGTCCTTAGACACACCCAATCATAGTTTTCCTCTGCAGCATCATCGCGACGGAATGTCATTCTCTCGTGAGGTCGTATTAGCGAGTTACTTAGCGTCTGCACGCTCGGTGGATATTCCACGTTTTAACAAAGAGTCCGACTTAGATTTTGTGAGCATGTTCATCCATAATCCCGTTGACCGCGGATTCGTTATCGAACCTAGGATCATGGTCATTAGTTTCTCGAGTATCGAATTACCACGGTTACTTGTCCAATTCTATAATAATCGCATTTGCACTAGTCAATGTCTTCTATATTGCATAACGACAATGTGTAACCCAAACGAAGATTCGTTTGACGCCCCTAACCCTAATTCTAATGGAAACCCGACATATACGTATGAAAATACATGCACACGCGGGCGAACTGACCAGCTCTCTCATCCGGAAGCGGAACTCGCAGTCCACCGTGACGAGCAGCACATATATATGCCTCGATTCTCAGTCAGGCCGTCAGTCGTGCTCGCGGAACAGTGGAAGCAACATGGAGATTTTTAGATCTCTATTACGCGTCGTTGGTCTGTTCGTGCCAAGCAAGGTAGATATCATTTCCGAACTACCACTGGAGATTTCGCACTTGATACTTCGAAGATTGGATCCCCCGACCCTGCAGAGCGCCGCGCTTGTCTCGCGCAAATGGTTGAACGTATGTAGATCGGACAAGTGTCTACGACGGACAGCAAGACGTCACATGCGACATACGAGAAAGCGAGTCAGGAAAGAGTTTCTCGGGCCAGCAGCCACGAAAGCTGCCAACCAAGAATCAAGAAGTAGAGTACGTGGTGGACGGAAGCTAAGACGCGAAGTAAGCTTATCCGCTGCTCGTACGGCGGTCGTCGTTGGAAGGATACGTGGTCCTCCGAAAATTTCGAAGCGAAATCGTCCCATCGATGTTGGATCACAAAAATGTATTAGATTCTAATTGATAGTATGTACCTTAATTTGACTGCTTGCTTTTGCGAGAACGTGAAAGGGACTTGTCCGGCGAAAACGATTCAGAAATGTAGCGTAAATCTTGAAATAAAATGATTCCATTGAGACGGCAATTTGTTTCATATGCACCAATATTCTGACGAAATGTCGACAATGTATCTTACATTGACGCTGCGTCGTGCAGTGCGTTACATTCTGTTGAGATATGTGTAATTTTCTGTGCTGGACTTGGTTAAATGCGTAGTAGAGATACTTGTATGTGAGTGTCGATGTGTGGAGGTATGTGTGTGTACTGCTTCCCGAAAGACGGATGACTGGAAACTAGTCAGTCGGTTTAGAGTCGGTTAAGAGTCGGGTATGGAAGAAAGTATGAATCGATGAATATATTAGGAATCGTCCATGGAATAAATATATTACTATTTTAATATGAATCGTTAATGTAAATTTAGTGTTCCTATAAAATTATCTCGGCTCCAAAGATCCAGAACTTTCAACACATTCGTCCCGTTAAAGTAGAATACTACATGTATCGTAACAGGTACATTATTGAATATTTATTTGAACGTATCACCGCTGCTATTGGAGATTGGGCGCTGATTAGGCGTGAGATGTACTTCTCATTTGCTGCCAGATACAGCGCAAATCAGCCGGTTCGCACTATGTCAACTCTTTGCCCTGTCGAATACATTATAATTGCAGTTCTGCATATTCCGGCTTCAATTTCCATTTGGACGTATTTACGCATGCTATTGGTGATATACCTACAATTCGACTAGCGTTATAATCCACAATTTCTGCCAAATACAGCACAAATCTGCCCGTTTTTGCTATGTCAATTCTGGGCCCCGTCAATTCCACCCCAACTGCAGATTTGCAAATTAAGCATTAAATATTCTATTGAACGTATCTCCGCTGCTACTGGAGGTATCACGACAATTCGATGCGCGTTATACTCCACATTTGCTGCCAAATACAGCAGACCTGCACCAGCTTACATTATGTCAACTCGGTTCTAGTTCAAATCCAATGATATTGCAGTACTGCATATTCAGGATCGAAAATTCCATTGAACGTTTCTACACTGCCATTGGTGCTATCTCGACAACGCCATGTGTGTTATACTCCACATTTGCTGCCAAATACAGGGCGCATCAACCGGTTTGCGCATTGTCAATGCTGTGTCCTGTCAAATACAGCGTTATTGCCATTTTGGAGATTCTGCCGGAAGTATTCAATTGAACGTATCGCTGATTCCATTTGGAACATGTCCACAGTTCAATCCGCGAAATACTATACATTTGCTGCTGAATACAGCGCACCTGCTCCTGAATGCATTATGTCAAGTCGGGTCGAGGTCAAGTCCAATGTTATATCAGTACTGCATATTCAGGCTTCAATATTCAATTTAACGCATCTCCGCTGTTATTGGTAATATGTCCACAATTCGATACGCGTTCTTCTCCAAATTTCCTGCCAAATACAGCGCACATCGTTCGGTTTACGCCATGTCAAGTCTGGGCCCTGTCAAGTACAGCGTTACTGCAATTTTGCAGATTCTGCCTGAAATATTCAATTGAACGTATCAGCGTTTCCATTTGAGATATTTCGACAATTCGATCCGCGTTGTACCGTACATTTGCTGCCAAAGACAGCGCACATCAACCGGGTTGCGCAATGTCAACTCTGTACTTGGGATACATATGTATTTGGGTGTTTGGGATATTTAGGCTTCAGTATGCAATTAATCGTATCTCCTCTGATATTGGTGGTATGTCGTAAATTCGATGCGCGTTGTACTCCTCATTCGCTGCAAAATTCAGCGCCAACCAGCCGGTTTTTGCAATGTCAACCCTGGTCCCTGCCAAAACATTTGTAATTGCAGTTTTGCATATTTAGGCTTCAGTATTCAATTAAACGTATCTCCGCTGATATTGGTGGCACGTCAACAATTCGATGCGCATTATACTCCACATTTGCTGCCAAATACAGCGCACCTGCTCCTGTTTTCATTACGTGAACTCCGGTCGAGGACAAATCCAATGTTATTCCAGTTCTGCATATTCAGGATTCAATATTCTATTGAACGTATCTCCGTTGCCATTGGTGATATCTCGAAAACTCGTTGCTCACTACGCAGCACAATTGCAGCCAAATGCAGCGCACACCAGCCTGTTTGCGGTAAGTCAGCTCAGGCCCCTGCCAAATTCATTATAATTGCGGTTTCACACATTTAGGCTTAAATATTCAATTGCATGTGTCTCCGCTGCTATTGGTGGTATGTCGACAATTCGATGCGCGTTATACTCCTCATTCGCTGCCAAACACGGCGCACATCAACCGTTTTGCACAATGTCAACTCTGTGTCCTGTCCAATACACGGTAATTGCCGTTTTGGAGATTCTACCGGAAATATTCAATTGAACGTATCTCCCATTCCACTGGAGATATGACAACAATTCGATGCGCACTATACCCCACATTTGTCACATACAACCCACATCAATCGGTTTGCGCAATGTCATCTCTGTATCCTGTCGAATCCATTGTAGTTGCACTTTGGCATATTTAGGCTTATCTATTCAATTATACGTATCACCGCTGGTATTGGTGGTATGTTGACAGTTCGATGCGTGTTATTGTCAAGGTAAAGAGATGATTCGGAAATATAAATAATTTACTTTATTTCACACACAACTGCTATACATATGTCGGAGATGAAAGTACATCGGAGCCTTCCTTTTGGAACCTGGGGAAAATCCCTTAACACCGTAATCTAGATTTTATCATAGGCGTAATTAAGCAATTGTCGTCTTTCGATCCGATTGTATTTGTTCGAGATTTGTGATAATGAGTTTGGGATCGAGGCGACAGCCAGTCGCCGAACGTAGCCGCGGTCACGGGATGAACGCTTTGTATATCAAAGGTATGAAGTAATTCTGTACCCCTCCTTAAAAGAATTATTTCTGGCGACACGCGACAGTAAACATTCCAACGGTCTCTGTCCCGTGTCTCGTCCCTCGCAGACACTGTTCTTCGAGTAAGATGATTGCCAGATGTCGATGCGTCTCGGCAGTACATATTCAGCTAGCCTGAGGGCCCGTTATGAATCTTAAGATTTAGTTGGCTAAAGTCCTTCAGACAGTCAAACAATCTTTGTCCCAGGTACGGGAAGATAGGAGAGACCTATTTTTCAACGAACGCCGTCTCCCACGAGCAACATTCCCCCGAGAGCGGCTAGCATCTTTTTCTAACCACCGATATGGAGATTGACCAATTAGCAGCAACGCCATTTTCCCGCACCTTCTAAACGAAGGCTATCCTCGACGAATCCGAGGATCTCGTGTCCTTAGACACACCCAATCATAGTTTTCCTCTGCAGCATCATCGCGACGGAATGTCATTCTCTCGTGAGGTCGTATTAGCGAGTTACTTAGCGTCTGCACGCTCGGTGGATATTCCACGTTTTAACAAAGAGTCCGACTTAGATTTTGTGAGCATGTTCATCCATAATCCCGTTGACCGCGGATTCGTTATCGAACCTAGGATCATGGTCATTAGTTTCTCGAGTATCGAATTACCACGGTTACTTGTCCAATTCTATAATAATCGCATTTGCACTAGTCAATGTCTTCTATATTGCATAACGACAATGTGTAACCCAAACGAAGATTCGTTTGACGCCCCTAACCCTAATTCTAATGGAAACCCGACATATACGTATGAAAATACATGCACACGCGGGCGAACTGACCAGCTCTCTCATCCGGAAGCGGAACTCGCAGTCCACCGTGACGAGCAGCACATATATATGCCTCGATTCTCAGTCAGGCCGTCAGTCGTGCTCGCGGAACAGTGGAAGCAACATGGAGATTTTTAGATCTCTATTACGCGTCGTTGGTCTGTTCGTGCCAAGCAAGGTAGATATCATTTCCGAACTACCACTGGAGATTTCGCACTTGATACATCGAAGATTGGATCCCCCGACCCTGCAGAGCGCCGCGCTTGTCTCGCGCAAATGGTTGAACGTATGTAGATCGGACAAGTGTCTACGACGGAGAGCAAGACGTCACATGCGACATACGAGAAAGCGAGTCAGGAAAGAGTTTCTCGGGCCAGCAGCCACGAAAGCTGCCAACCAAGAATCAGGAAGTAGAGTACGTGGTGGACGGAAGCTAAGACGCGAAGTAAGCTTATCCGCTGCTCGTACGGCGGTCGTCGTTGGAAGGATACGTGGTCCTCCGAAAATTTCGAAGCGAAATCGTCCCATCGATGTTGGATCACAAAAATGTATTAGATTCTAATTGATAGTATGTACCTTAATTTGACTGCTTGCTTTTGCGAGAACGTGAAAGGGACTTGTCCGGCGAAAACGATTCAGAAATGTAGCGTAAATCTTGAAATAAAATGATTCCATTGAGACGGCAATTTGTTTCAGATGCACCAATATTCTGACGAAATGTCGACAATGTATCTTACATTGACGCTGCGTCGTGCAGTGCGTTACATTCTGTTGAGATATGTGTAATTTTCTGTGCTGGACTTGGTTAAATGCGTAGTAGAGATACTTGTATGTGAGTGTCGATGTGTGGAGGTATGTGTGTGACTGCGTCCCGAAAAACGGATGACTGGAAACTAGTCAGTCGGTTTAGAGTCGGTTAAGAGTCGGGTATGGAAGAAAGTATGAATCGATGAATATATTAGGAATCGTCCATGGAATAAATATATTACTATTTTAATATGAATCGTTAATGTAAATTTAGTGTTCCTATAAAATTATCTCGGCTCCAAAGATCCAGAACTTTCAACACATTCGTCCCGTTAAAGTAGAATACTACATGTATCGTAACAGGTACATTATTGAATATTCATTTGAACGTATCACCGCTGCTATTGGAGATTGGGCGCTGATTAGGCGTGAGATGTACTTCTCATTTGCTGCCAGATACAGCGCAAATCAGCCGGTTCGCACTATGTCAACTCTTTGCCCTGTCGAATACATTATAATTGCAGTTCTGCATATTCCGGCTTCAATTTCCATTTGGACGTATTTACGCATGCTATTGGTGATATACCTACAATTCGACTAGCGTTATAATCCACAATTTCTGCCAAATACAGCACAAATCTGCCCGTTTTTGCTATGTCAATTCTGGGCTCCGTCAATTCCACCCCAACTGCAGATTTGCAAATTAAGCATTAAATATTCTATTGAACGTATCTCCGCTGCTACTGGAGGTATCACGACAATTCGATGCGCGTTATACTCCACATTTGCTGCCAAATACAGCAGACCTGCACCAGCTTACATTATGTCAACTCGGTTCTAGTTCAAATCCAATGATATTGCAGTACTGCATATTCAGGATCGAAAATTCCATTGAACGTTTCTACACTGCCATTGGTGCTATCTCGACAACGCCATGTGTGTTATACTCCACATTTGCTGCCAAATACAGGGCGCATCAACCGGTTTGCGCATTGTCAATGCTGTGTCCTGTCAAATACAGCGTTATTGCCATTTTGGAGATTCTGCCGGAAGTATTCAATTGAACGTATCGCTGATTCCATTTGGAACATGTCCACAGTTCAATCCGCGAAATACTATACATTTGCTGCTGAATACAGCGCACCTGCTCCTGAATGCATTATGTCAAGTCGGGTCGAGGTCAAGTCCAATGTTATATCAGTACTGCATATTCAGGCTTCAATATTCAATTTAACGCATCTCCGCTGTTATTGGTAATATGTCCACAATTCGATACGCGTTCTTCTCCAAATTTCCTGCCAAATACAGCGCACATCGTTCGGTTTACGCCATGTCAAGTCTGGGCCCTGTCAAGTACAGCGTTACTGCAATTTTGCAGATTCTGCCTGAAATATTCAATTGAACGTATCAGCGTTTCCATTTGAGATATTTCGACAATTCGATCCGCGTTGTACCGTACATTTGCTGCCAAAGACAGCGCACATCAACCGGGTTGCGCAATGTCAACTCTGTACTTGGGATACATATGTATTTGGGTGTTTGGGATATTTAGGCTTCAGTATGCAATTAATCGTATCTCCTCTGATATTGGTGGTATGTCGTAAATTCGATGCGCGTTGTACTCCTCATTCGCTGCAAAATTCAGCGCCAACCAGCCGGTTTTTGCAATGTCAACCCTGGTCCCTGCCAAAACATTTGTAATTGCAGTTTTGCATATTTAGGCTTCAGTATTCAATTAAACGTATCTCCGCTGATATTGGTGGCACGTCAACAATTCGATGCGCATTATACTCCACATTTGCTGCCAAATACAGCGCACCTGCTCCTGTTTTCATTACGTGAACTCCGGTCGAGGACAAATCCAATGTTATTCCAGTTCTGCATATTCAGGATTCAATATTCTATTGAACGTATCTCCGTTGCCATTGGTGATATCTCGAAAACTCGTTGCTCACTACGCAGCACAATTGCAGCCAAATGCAGCGCACACCAGCCTGTTTGCGGTAAGTCAGCTCAGGCCCCTGCCAAATTCATTATAATTGCGGTTTCACACATTTAGGCTTAAATATTCAATTGCATGTGTCTCCGCTGCTATTGGTGGTATGTCGACAATTCGATGCGCGTTATACTCCTCATTCGCTGCCAAAACACGGCGCACATCAACCGTTTTGCACAATGTCAACTCTGTGTCCTGTCCAATACACGGTAATTGCCGTTTTGGAGATTCTACCGAAATATTCAATTGAACGTATCTCCCATTCCACTGGAGATATGACAACAATTCGATGCGCACTATACCCCACATTTGTCACATACAACCCACATGAATCGGTTTGCGCAATGTCATCTCTGTATCCTGTCGAATCCATTGTAGTTGCACTTTGGCATATTTAGGCTTATCTATTCAATTATACGTATCACCGCTGGTATTGGTGGTATGTTGACAGTTCGATGCGTGTTATTGTCAAGGTAAAGAGATGATTCGGAAATATAAATAATTTACTTTATTTCACACACAACTGCTATACATATGTCGGAGATGAAAGTACATCGGAGCCTTCCCTTTGGAACCTGGGGAAAATCCCTTAACACCGTAATCTAGATTTTATCATAGGCGTAATTAAGCAATTGTCGTCTTTCGATCCGATTGTATTTGTTCGAGATTTGTGATAATGAGTTTGGGATCGAGGTGACAGCCAGTCGCCGAACGTAGCCGCGGTCACGGGATGAACGCTTTGTATATCAAAGGTATGAAGTAATTCTGTTAGGAAAGTGATACATTTACACTGTACATGAGAGTGTGTGTGTAAGCGTTAGAGGGTGTCCTGGTCTGAGTTGAGACAAAGTCGTCGTAAAGAAGCATCTGGAAGAGTTGGTTGGCGACAAGCGTGCGTGCAAGACGTTCTTCAGAGTGTAATATAGATGTATAGCTGTTGTGTGTGAAATAAAGTCAGTTATTTGTATTTCCAAATCCTCTGATTTCCTTAACATGGTAGCAGAGCGTGGTTTATAGTTTTGCAAGATATTTAGTGCGTGTTTTTCAATCTTGCGAGTTAGTTCGAGTGAGTTTCAATAAGGGAAGAAACGTTCAAAGAAAGAAGAGAAAAGATATACTTCGAGCACGTGGGAACGCTTGAGTAAGATATAAGGAATCAATTAAAATGGAGAGATCGGAAATCATGATACCTAAATTCGATGGTGAGGATTATGGAATGTGGAAGCAAAGAATTACGATGTTTCTCAAGTATAAGGAATGTGATATTGTTATAACAAGAATGAAGAACGAAAGAGACAATGAAGACTGGGACAAAAAGGATTTGAAAGCAATAAATATAATTTATAGTGCAATATCGAATGGACAATTGGAGTATGTTAGGGAAGAAAAAACGGCGTATGAAATAGTAAAAAAGTTCGATGAAATGTACTTGAAAGAGTCGACGGCACTACAGATTGTGTGCAGAAGGAGATTGGAAAAGATAAGACTGGATAACTACGGTGATTCAGCATCGTTTTTCAGAGATTTCGAAAAATTAACAAATGAATTAAAAAGTGCGGGCGCACAAGTGAGTGAGAGGGAAAAACTAAATTACATGCTGAATACGTTACCCGAAGAATACAGCTACATAGCGGACATAATAGATGCATTGAAAGAAGAGGATCAAACGGTAGCGTATGTGAAAAATAAAATTGAAATGGCGGAGAAGAAAAATAAGTCCAATCGTGGAGAAAGGCAAACCAACGCCTTTTCTGCAAAAAAGGAAGGATGCTTCAAATGTGGAAGATTAGGACACTTTGCGAGAGAGTGTCAAAATGGCGTCCAAGCGGGAAGCAGTAACGGCTATAGGCATGGGCCAACACGTGGTCGCAGCAGAGGACAAGGATACAAAGGCAATACGAGCAGGGGACGTGGAAACTTCCATCGTCAATCAACAACCGGCACGGGCGAGCATGGAAACTCAAGAGCAGGCACATGGATAGCAACGGCGCACGCAGCACACAACAGCGAGACGAATGAGATAAGTGAGAAGGAAATAATGTGGCTATTAGATAGCGGTTGTACCGATCACATAAATTATTTTGATAAATCTATCGACCTAAAAGAACCGGTAAATATATATTTAGGCGATAATAGACCGATAAAAGCGACAAAAGTTGGGAATGTTATAAGTTATTTTGAAGCTTTCGGAAAACAAAATAAAATAAATATGAGGAAAGTATTTTACGCGAAAGAAATGTCCGCAAATTTGATTAGTTTAGGTAAACTAACAGACAATAAGAATACGGTTATTTCCAAAGGAAATATTGCGAAAGTAATAGATGAGGATAATAAACTTACAGCTGTCGCGTTCAAAGAGAATGGGACATATAGAATAAAAAGTATATTGAAAGGGAAGAAGCACTTAGTAAACAGCGCCGAACGTAGTGGTATGAGTAAAAAGGAAAGATGGCATAGGATGCTAGGACACGTAAATTTTAAATACTTAAAGATTTTGGGTAAAGAGCAGCTAGTGACTGGCATACCGAATGAATTTGAAAAGGAACTTTTGAAATGTAGGGTGTGTATAGAAAGCAAAATGCATAACTTACCTTTCAAAAATAATCGAACTAAGGCTAGGGAAATAATGGAAATTATTCATACGGACGTATGTGGTCCCTTTAAGACTACCGGATTGAATGGAGAAAAATATTTTATTTCATTTATCGATGATTATAGTAAAATAGCTAGGATCTATTGTATAAAATCAAAGGATGAGGTCTTTGATTCTTTCGTACAGTTCGTAAATGAAGCCGAAAATTTAACGGGCAAGAGGTTAAAAATATTAAGATGCGATAATGGTAAAGAATATTTAAATAATCGAATTTATAAATTTGCTAGGGATAAAGGTATAAGAATAAATAATTGTCCAACATACGTACATGAATTAAACGGGACAGCGGAAAGGTATAATAGAACAGTGATGGACATGGCGCGTTGCTTGTTAGCGGAAGCGAAAGTACATAAAAAGTACTGGCCGGAAATAGTTTGTACAGCGGTATACTTGAAAAATCGAATATTAGCGAATACTATAGAGAGAAAGACACCTTTTGAAATATTTTTCGGCAGAAAACCAAGTGTTAAAAATCTACATCTATATGGAAGTAAAGTTTTTGTAAGAAGGCCAGAACAAAAAAGAGTTTCCAAATGGGACAAGAAGGCAGATATGGGAATTCTATTAGGATATAGTGAAGTAGGATACAGAGTCTTATTAGGTGGGAAAATAACAATAGCTAGACATGTAGAGGTCATAGAGACAGACACTAAATGTATCGGTTATGAGGAAAATTCATTAGAGGCAGATAGAAATGATAGCGAAGATAATTATTCATTGGATGGTATGGATAAGGAAGAGTTAGAAGGTAGGGAAGATGAAAATGATAGTAGTACTGAAAGCTCAAACATTAAGTATTCAGTAATACATTCAGTATTAAGAAAACTCCAGTAAGGTATCCAGAAAAGGAAAATATTCGCGAGATTCATGCAAATTATTGTAAAATAGATATCCCTCGTACATTTGAGGAGGCGATTTGTTGCGAAAATAATGAAGATTGGAAACAGCCTATGGATAAGGAAATAGAATGTCTCTATAAGAATAAAACTTGGAAATTGGTAGAAAGGGTAAAAGGCAAAGAAGTATTAGATGTAAAATGGGTTTACACGAAAAAATCAAAGGACAGGTATAAGGCTAGATTAGTAGTAAGAGGGTTTCAACAAAGAAACGTAGCCGATGACATATATTCTCCAGTAGCCAGTAATCAGACCTTTAAAATATTGTTATCATATTGTTGTCAAAATGGATTAATAATTGAGCAAATGGATGTAGAAACTGCCTTTTTAAATGGTGAAGTAACCTCGGAGGTATATGTAAATCAACCAAAGGGATATGCGGACGGAACGAATAGAGTTTGTAAATTATCGAAAGCGCTTTATGGGTTAAAAGAAAGTCCGAGGGACTGGTATGAGTGTTTTGATAGGTATGTGACGAGATTAGGTTTTAAGAAGAATAATGTAGAATTGTGCTTATATACTTATGGAGAGGGAGAAAATGTTGTTTATTTGTTAATATACGTAGACGATTTGCTGATTTGTAGTAAAAACAAAGGGAAGATACAAAGTGTAAAAAAATTATTAACTGATAAATTTGAAATGAAAGATTTAGGTGAAGTAAAAGAATATCTTGGAATAAATATAGACTATGATTATTTAAAAAAGGAAATGAGATTAAGCCAAAAGAAATACATAGAATCATTAGTAAACAAATATAAATTACATAATAGCAAATTGTATTGTACACCTATGGAGACCAACTTAAAAATTGAAAAAGCTGATATAAATAGAGAGGACATTGGATACAAGAATTTAATTGGCGCATTGCTGTATATTAGTGTAAATACCAGACCCGATATAAGTTATAGTGTGAATTATCTGAGTAGATTTCAAGATTGTTGTAACGAGACACATTTTAAATATGCTTTGCGAATACTGAAATATTTGTACCGGACTAGAGATTTAGGGCTACATTATAAAAGCAATGAAAAATGCGAAACGATAGACTGTTATGTGGACGCCGATTGGGCAGGAGATCATATAGATAGGAAATCGACTTCTGGGTATGTAATTAGATTGTATGGAAATGTAATTGGATGGAAGTCTAAAAAACAAAGGTGTGTGACAAAAGCCTCAACGTATGCAGAGTATGTAGCTCTATCGGAAGCGGTGAGCGAAGTAATGGCTATCAGAGAATTAATAAAAATCTTCGATGTAAATCTAGACGATAACCCTGTAAAAATTTATGAGGATAACTCTGGAGTAATGAGTATAGCAAAGTACGGAAATTTTACAAAAAATTCGAAACACATTGAAGTGCATTACCACTACGTTCACGAGTACGTAAAGGAAAATAAGATAAACATAATAAAAGTAAGTACAGAAGAAAACACTGCGGATATTTTTACGAAGGCACTGTGTAGAGAGAAATTTGAAAGGTTTAGGTCATGGATGAATGTAAAATAAGAGAAATGTAAATAAAATTAAGTGTACAGTATAAATGTAAGGAGGCGTGTTAGGAAAGTGATACATTTACACTGTACATGAGAGTGTGTGTGTAAGCGTTAGAGGGTGTCCTGGTCTGAGTTGAGACAAAGTCGTCGTAAAGAAGCATCTGGAAGAGTCGGTTGGCGACAAGCGTGCGTGCAAGACGTTCTTCAGAGTGTAATATAGATGTATAGCTGTTGTGTGTGAAATAAAGTCAGTTATTTGTATTTCCAAATCCTCTGATTTCATTAACAAATTCTGTACCCCTCCTTAGAAGAATTATTTCCGGCGACACGCGACAGTAAACATTCCAACGGTCTCTGTCCCGTGTCTCGTCTCTCGCAGACACTGTTCTTCGAGTAAGATGATTGCCAGATCTCGATGCGTCTCCGCAGTACATATTCAGCTAGCCTGAGGGCCCGTTATGAATCTTAAGATTTAGTTGGCTAAAGTCCTTCAGACAGTCAAACAATCTTTGTCCCAGGTACGGGAAGATAGGAGAGACCTATTTTTCAACGAACGCCGTCTCCCACGAGCAACATTCCCCCGAGAGCGGCTAGCATCTTTTTCTAACCACCGATATGGAGATTGACCAATTAGCAGCAACGCCATTTTCCCGCACCTTCTAAACGAAGGCTATCCTCGACGAATCCGAGGATCTCGTGTCCTTAGACACACCCAATCATAGTTTTCCTCTGCAGCATCATCGCGACGGAATGTCATTCTCTCGTGAGGTCGTATTAGCGAGTTACTTAGCGTCTGCACGCTCGGTGGATATTCCACGTTTTAACAAAGAGTCCGACTTAGATTTTGTGAGCATGTTCATCCATAATCCCGTTGACCGCGGATTCGTTATCGAACCTAGGATCATGGTCATTAGTTTCTCGAGTATCGAATTACCACGGTTACTTGTCCAATTCTATAATAATCGCATTTGCACTAGTCAATGTCTTCTATATTGCATAACGACAATGTGTAACCCAAACGAAGATTCGTTTGACGCCCCTAACCCTAATTCTAATGGAAACCCGACATATACGTATGAAAATACATGCACACGCGGGCGAACTGACCAGCTCTCTCACCCGGAAGCGGAACTCGCAGTCCACCGTGACGAGCAGCACATATATATGCCTCGATTCTCAGTCAGGCCGTCAGTCGTGCTCGCGGAACAGTGGAAGCAACATGGAGATTTTTAGATCTCTATTACGCGTCGTTGGTCTGTTCGTGCCAAGCAAGGTAGATATCATTTCCGAACTACCACTGGAGATTTCGCACTTGATACTTCGAAGATTGGATTCCCCGACCCTGCAGAGCGCCGCGCTTGTCTCGCGCAAATGGTTGAACGTATGTAGATCGGACAAGTGTCTACGACGGACAGCAAGACGTCACATGCGACATACGAGAAAGCGAGTCAGGCAAGAGTTTCTCGGGCCAGCAGCCACGAAAGCTGCCAACCAAGAATCAAGAAGTAGAGTACGTGGTGGACGGAACCTAAGACGCGAAGTAAGCTTATCCGCTGCTCGTACGGCGGTCGTCGTTGGAAGGATACGTGGTCCTCCGAAAATTTCGAAGCGAAATCGTCCCATCGATGTTGGATCACAAAAATGTACTAGATTCTAATTGATAGTATGTACCTTAATTTGACTGCTTGCTTTTGCGAGAACGTGAAAGGGACTTGTCCGGCGAAAACGATTCAGAAATGTAGCGTAAATCTTGAAATAAAATGATTCCATTGAGACGGCAATTTGTTTCATATGCACCAATATTCTGACGAAATGTCGACAATGTATCTTACATTGACGCTGCGTCGTGCAGTGCGTTACATTCTGTTGAGATATGTGTAATTTTCTGTGCTGGACTTGGTTAAATGCGTAGTAGAGATACTTGTATGTGCGTGTCGATGTGTGGAGGTATGTGTGTGTACTGCTTCCCGAAAAACGGATGACTGGAAACTAGTCAGTCGGTTTAGAGTCGGTTGAGAGTCGGGTATGGAAGAAAGTATGAATCGATGAATATATTAGGAATCGTCCATGGAATAAATATATTACTATTTTAATATGAATCGTTAATGTAAATTTAGTGTTCCTATAAAAATATCTCGGCTCCAAAGATCCAGAACTTTCAACACATTCGTCCCGTTAAAGTAGAATACTACATGTATCGTAACAGGTACATTATTGAATATTCATTTGAACGTATCACCGCTGCTATTGGAGATTGGGCGCTGATTAGGCGTGAGATGTACTTCTCATTTGCTGCCAGATACAGCGCAAATCAGCCGGTTCGCACTATGTCAACTCTTTGCCCTGTCGAATACATTATAATTGCAGTTCTGCATATTCCGGCTTCAATTTCCATTTGGACGTATTTACGCATGCTATTGGTGATATACCTACAATTCGACTAGCGTTATAATCCACAATTTCTGCCAAATACAGCACAAATCTGCCCGTTTTTGCTATGTCAATTCTGGGCTCCGTCAATTCCACCCCAACTGCAGATTTGCAAATTAAGCATTAAATATTCTATTGAACGTATCTCCGCTGCTACTGGAGGTATCACGACAATTCGATGCGCGTTATACTCCACATTTGCTGCCAAATACAGCAGACCTGCACCAGCTTACATTATGTCAACTCGGTTCTAGTTCAAATCCAATGATATTGCAGTACTGCATATTCAGGATCGAAAATTCCATTGAACGTTTCTACACTGCCATTGGTGCTATCTCGACAACGCCATGTGTGTTATACTCCACATTTGCTGCCAAATACAGGGCGCATCAACCGGTTTGCGCATTGTCAATGCTGTGTCCTGTCAAATACAGCGTTATTGCCATTTTGGAGATTCTGCCGGAAGTATTCAATTGAACGTATCGCTGATTCCATTTGGAACATGTCCACAGTTCAATCCGCGAAATACTATACATTTGCTGCTGAATACAGCGCACCTGCTCCTGAATGCATTATGTCAAGTCGGGTCGAGGTCAAGTCCAATGTTATATCAGTACTGCATATTCAGGCTTCAATATTCAATTTAACGCATCTCCGCTGTTATTGGTAATATGTCCACAATTCGATACGCGTTCTTCTCCAAATTTCCTGCCAAATACAGCGCACATCGTTCGGTTTACGCCATGTCAAGTCTGGGCCCTGTCAAGTACAGCGTTACTGCAATTTTGCAGATTCTGCCTGAAATATTCAATTGAACGTATCAGCGTTTCCATTTGAGATATTTCGACAATTCGATCCGCGTTGTACCGTACATTTGCTGCCAAAGACAGCGCACATCAACCGGGTTGCGCAATGTCAACTCTGTACTTGGGATACATATGTATTTGGGTGTTTGGGATATTTAGGCTTCAGTATGCAATTAATCGTATCTCCTCTGATATTGGTGGTATGTCGTAAATTCGATGCGCGTTGTACTCCTCATTCGCTGCAAAATTCAGCGCCAACCAGCCGGTTTTTGCAATGTCAACCCTGGTCCCTGCCAAAACATTTGTAATTGCAGTTTTGCATATTTAGGCTTCAGTATTCAATTAAACGTATCTCCGCTGATATTGGTGGCACGTCAACAATTCGATGCGCATTATACTCCACATTTGCTGCCAAATACAGCGCACCTGCTCCTGTTTTCATTACGTGAACTCCGGTCGAGGACAAATCCAATGTTATTCCAGTTCTGCATATTCAGGATTCAATATTCTATTGAACGTATCTCCGTTGCCATTGGTGATATCTCGAAAACTCGTTGCTCACTACGCAGCACAATTGCAGCCAAATGCAGCGCACACCAGCCTGTTTGCGGTAAGTCAGCTCAGGCCCCTGCCAAATTCATTATAATTGCGGTTTCACACATTTAGGCTTAAATATTCAATTGCATGTGTCTCCGCTGCTATTGGTGGTATGTCGACAATTCGATGCGCGTTATACTCCTCATTCGCTGCCAAACACGGCGCACATCAACCGTTTTGCACAATGTCAACTCTGTGTCCTGTCCAATACACGGTAATTGCCGTTTTGGAGATTCTACCGGAAATATTCAATTGAACGTATCTCCCATTCCACTGGAGATATGACAACAATTCGATGCGCACTATACCCCACATTTGTCACATACAACCCACATGAATCGGTTTGCGCAATGTCATCTCTGTATCCTGTCGAATCCATTGTAGTTGCACTTTGGCATATTTAGGCTTATCTATTCAATTATACGTATCACCGCTGGTATTGGTGGTATGTTGACAGTTCGATGCGTGTTATTGTCAAGGTAAAGAGATGATTCGGAAATATAAATAATTTACTTTATTTCACACACAACTGCTATACATATGTCGGAGATGAAAGTACATCGGAGCCTTCCCTTTGGAACCTGGGGAAAATCCCTTAACACCGTAATCTAGATTTTATCATAGGCGTAATTAAGCAATTGTCGTCTTTCGATCCGATTGTATTTGTTCGAGATTTGTGATAATGAGTTTGGGATCGAGGTGACAGCCAGTCGCCGAACGTAGCCGCGGTCACGGGATGAACGCTTTGTATATCAAAGGTATGAAGTAATTCTGTTAGGAAAGTGATACATTTACACTGTACATGAGAGTGTGTGTGTAAGCGTTAGAGGGTGTCCTGGTCTGAGTTGAGACAAAGTCGTCGTAAAGAAGCATCTGGAAGAGTTGGTTGGCGACAAGCGTGCGTGCAAGACGTTCTTCAGAGTGTAATATAGATGTATAGCTGTTGTGTGTGAAATAAAGTCAGTTATTTGTATTTCCAAATCCTCTGATTTCCTTAACATGGTAGCAGAGCGTGGTTTATAGTTTTGCAAGATATTTAGTGCGTGTTTTTTCAATCTTGCGAGTTAGTTCGAGTGAGTTTCAATAAGGGAAGAAACGTTCAAAGAAAGAAGAGAAAAGATATACTTCGAGCACGTGGGAACGCTTGAGTAAGATATAAGGAATCAATTAAAATGGAGAGATCGGAAATCATGATACCTAAATTCGATGGTGAGGATTATGGAATGTGGAAGCAAAGAATTACGATGTTTCTCAAGTATAAGGAATGTGATATTGTTATAACAAGAATGAAGAACGAAAGAGACAATGAAGACTGGGACAAAAAGGATTTGAAAGCAATAAATATAATTTATAGTGCAATATCGAATGGACAATTGGAGTATGTTAGGGAAGAAAAAACGGCGTATGAAATAGTAAAAAAGTTCGATGAAATGTACTTGAAAGAGTCGACGGCACTACAGATTGTGTGCAGAAGGAGATTGGAAAAGATAAGACTGGATAACTACGGTGATTCAGCATCGTTTTTCAGAGATTTCGAAAAATTAACAAATGAATTAAAAAGTGCGGGCGCACAAGTGAGTGAGAGGGAAAAACTAAATTACATGCTGAATACGTTACCCGAAGAATACAGCTACATAGCGGACATAATAGATGCATTGAAAGAAGAGGATCAAACGGTAGCGTATGTGAAAAATAAAATTGAAATGGCGGAGAAGAAAAATAAGTCCAATCGTGGAGAAAGGCAAACCAACGCCTTTTCTGCAAAAAAGGAAGGATGCTTCAAATGTGGAAGATTAGGACACTTTGCGAGAGAGTGTCAAAATGGCGTCCAAGCGGGAAGCAGTAACGGCTATAGGCATGGGCCAACACGTGGTCGCAGCAGAGGACAAGGATACAAAGGCAATACGAGCAGGGGACGTGGAAACTTCCATCGTCAATCAACAACCGGCACGGGCGAGCATGGAAACTCAAGAGCAGGCACATGGATAGCAACGGCGCACGCAGCACACAACAGCGAGACGAATGAGATAAGTGAGAAGGAAATAATGTGGCTATTAGATAGCGGTTGTACCGATCACATAAATTATTTTGATAAATCTATCGACCTAAAAGAACCGGTAAATATATATTTAGGCGATAATAGACCGATAAAAGCGACAAAAGTTGGGAATGTTATAAGTTATTTTGAAGCTTTCGGAAAACAAAATAAAATAAATATGAGGAAAGTATTTTACGCGAAAGAAATGTCCGCAAATTTGATTAGTTTAGGTAAACTAACAGACAATAAGAATACGGTTATTTCCAAAGGAAATATTGCGAAAGTAATAGATGAGGATAATAAACTTACAGCTGTCGCGTTCAAAGAGAATGGGACATATAGAATAAAAAGTATATTGAAAGGGAAGAAGCACTTAGTAAACAGCGCCGAACGTAGTGGTATGAGTAAAAAGGAAAGATGGCATAGGATGCTAGGACACGTAAATTTTAAATACTTAAAGATTTTGGGTAAAGAGCAGCTAGTGACTGGCATACCGAATGAATTTGAAAAGGAACTTTTGAAATGTAGGGTGTGTATAGAAAGCAAAATGCATAACTTACCTTTCAAAAATAATCGAACTAAGGCTAGGGAAATAATGGAAATTATTCATACGGACGTATGTGGTCCCTTTAAGACTACCGGATTGAATGGAGAAAAATATTTTATTTCATTTATCGATGATTATAGTAAAATAGCTAGGATCTATTGTATAAAATCAAAGGATGAGGTCTTTGATTCTTTCGTACAGTTCGTAAATGAAGCCGAAAATTTAACGGGCAAGAGGTTAAAAATATTAAGATGCGATAATGGTAAAGAATATTTAAATAATCGAATTTATAAATTTGCTAGGGATAAAGGTATAAGAATAAATAATTGTCCAACATACGTACATGAATTAAACGGGACAGCGGAAAGGTATAATAGAACAGTGATGGACATGGCGCGTTGCTTGTTAGCGGAAGCGAAAGTACATAAAAAGTACTGGCCGGAAATAGTTTGTACAGCGGTATACTTGAAAAATCGAATATTAGCGAATACTATAGAGAGAAAGACACCTTTTGAAATATTTTTCGGCAGAAAACCAAGTGTTAAAAATCTACATCTATATGGAAGTAAAGTTTTTGTAAGAAGGCCAGAACAAAAAAGAGTTTCCAAATGGGACAAGAAGGCAGATATGGGAATTCTATTAGGATATAGTGAAGTAGGATACAGAGTCTTATTAGGTGGGAAAATAACAATAGCTAGACATGTAGAGGTCATAGAGACAGACACTAAATGTATCGGTTATGAGGAAAATTCATTAGAGGCAGATAGAAATGATAGCGAAGATAATTATTCATTGGATGGTATGGATAAGGAAGAGTTAGAAGGTAGGGAAGATGAAAATGATAGTAGTACTGAAAGCTCAAACATTAAGTATTCAGTAATACATTCAGTATTAAGAAAACTCCAGTAAGGTATCCAGAAAAGGAAAATATTCGCGAGATTCATGCAAATTATTGTAAAATAGATATCCCTCGTACATTTGAGGAGGCGATTTGTTGCGAAAATAATGAAGATTGGAAACAGCCTATGGATAAGGAAATAGAATGTCTCTATAAGAATAAAACTTGGAAATTGGTAGAAAGGGTAAAAGGCAAAGAAGTATTAGATGTAAAATGGGTTTACACGAAAAAATCAAAGGACAGGTATAAGGCTAGATTAGTAGTAAGAGGGTTTCAACAAAGAAACGTAGCCGATGACATATATTCTCCAGTAGCCAGTAATCAGACCTTTAAAATATTGTTATCATATTGTTGTCAAAATGGATTAATAATTGAGCAAATGGATGTAGAAACTGCCTTTTTAAATGGTGAAGTAACCTCGGAGGTATATGTAAATCAACCAAAGGGATATGCGGACGGAACGAATAGAGTTTGTAAATTATCGAAAGCGCTTTATGGGTTAAAAGAAAGTCCGAGGGACTGGTATGAGTGTTTTGATAGGTATGTGACGAGATTAGGTTTTAAGAAGAATAATGTAGAATTGTGCTTATATACTTATGGAGAGGGAGAAAATGTTGTTTATTTGTTAATATACGTAGACGATTTGCTGATTTGTAGTAAAAACAAAGGGAAGATACAAAGTGTAAAAAAATTATTAACTGATAAATTTGAAATGAAAGATTTAGGTGAAGTAAAAGAATATCTTGGAATAAATATAGACTATGATTATTTAAAAAAGGAAATGAGATTAAGCCAAAAGAAATACATAGAATCATTAGTAAACAAATATAAATTACATAATAGCAAATTGTATTGTACACCTATGGAGACCAACTTAAAAATTGAAAAAGCTGATATAAATAGAGAGGACATTGGATACAAGAATTTAATTGGCGCATTGCTGTATATTAGTGTAAATACCAGACCCGATATAAGTTATAGTGTGAATTATCTGAGTAGATTTCAAGATTGTTGTAACGAGACACATTTTAAATATGCTTTGCGAATACTGAAATATTTGTACCGGACTAGAGATTTAGGGCTACATTATAAAAGCAATGAAAAATGCGAAACGATAGACTGTTATGTGGACGCCGATTGGGCAGGAGATCATATAGATAGGAAATCGACTTCTGGGTATGTAATTAGATTGTATGGAAATGTAATTGGATGGAAGTCTAAAAAACAAAGGTGTGTGACAAAAGCCTCAACGTATGCAGAGTATGTAGCTCTATCGGAAGCGGTGAGCGAAGTAATGGCTATCAGAGAATTAATAAAAATCTTCGATGTAAATCTAGACGATAACCCTGTAAAAATTTATGAGGATAACTCTGGAGTAATGAGTATAGCAAAGTACGGAAATTTTACAAAAAATTCGAAACACATTGAAGTGCATTACCACTACGTTCACGAGTACGTAAAGGAAAATAAGATAAACATAATAAAAGTAAGTACAGAAGAAAACACTGCGGATATTTTTACGAAGGCACTGTGTAGAGAGAAATTTGAAAGGTTTAGGTCATGGATGAATGTAAAATAAGAGAAATGTAAATAAAATTAAGTGTACAGTATAAATGTAAGGAGGCGTGTTAGGAAAGTGATACATTTACACTGTACATGAGAGTGTGTGTGTAAGCGTTAGAGGGTGTCCTGGTCTGAGTTGAGACAAAGTCGTCGTAAAGAAGCATCTGGAAGAGTCGGTTGGCGACAAGCGTGCGTGCAAGACGTTCTTCAGAGTGTAATATAGATGTATAGCTGTTGTGTGTGAAATAAAGTCAGTTATTTGTATTTCCAAATCCTCTGATTTCATTAACAAATTCTGTACCCCTCCTTAGAAGAATTATTTCCGGCGACACGCGACAGTAAACATTCCAACGGTCTCTGTCCCGTGTCTCGTCTCTCGCAGACACTGTTCTTCGAGTAAGATGATTGCCAGATCTCGATGCGTCTCCGCAGTACATATTCAGCTAGCCTGAGGGCCCGTTATGAATCTTAAGATTTAGTTGGCTAAAGTCCTTCAGACAGTCAAACAATCTTTGTCCCAGGTACGGGAAGATAGGAGAGACCTATTTTTCAACGAACGCCGTCTCCCACGAGCAACATTCCCCCGAGAGCGGCTAGCATCTTTTTCTAACCACCGATATGGAGATTGACCAATTAGCAGCAACGCCATTTTCCCGCACCTTCTAAACGAAGGCTATCCTCGACGAATCCGAGGATCTCGTGTCCTTAGACACACCCAATCATAGTTTTCCTCTGCAGCATCATCGCGACGGAATGTCATTCTCTCGTGAGGTCGTATTAGCGAGTTACTTAGCGTCTGCACGCTCGGTGGATATTCCACGTTTTAACAAAGAGTCCGACTTAGATTTTGTGAGCATGTTCATCCATAATCCCGTTGACCGCGGATTCGTTATCGAACCTAGGATCATGGTCATTAGTTTCTCGAGTATCGAATTACCACGGTTACTTGTCCAATTCTATAATAATCGCATTTGCACTAGTCAATGTCTTCTATATTGCATAACGACAATGTGTAACCCAAACGAAGATTCGTTTGACGCCCCTAACCCTAATTCTAATGGAAACCCGACATATACGTATGAAAATACATGCACACGCGGGCGAACTGACCAGCTCTCTCACCCGGAAGCGGAACTCGCAGTCCACCGTGACGAGCAGCACATATATATGCCTCGATTCTCAGTCAGGCCGTCAGTCGTGCTCGCGGAACAGTGGAAGCAACATGGAGATTTTTAGATCTCTATTACGCGTCGTTGGTCTGTTCGTGCCAAGCAAGGTAGATATCATTTCCGAACTACCACTGGAGATTTCGCACTTGATACTTCGAAGATTGGATTCCCCGACCCTGCAGAGCGCCGCGCTTGTCTCGCGCAAATGGTTGAACGTATGTAGATCGGACAAGTGTCTACGACGGACAGCAAGACGTCACATGCGACATACGAGAAAGCGAGTCAGGCAAGAGTTTCTCGGGCCAGCAGCCACGAAAGCTGCCAACCAAGAATCAAGAAGTAGAGTACGTGGTGGACGGAACCTAAGACGCGAAGTAAGCTTATCCGCTGCTCGTACGGCGGTCGTCGTTGGAAGGATACGTGGTCCTCCGAAAATTTCGAAGCGAAATCGTCCCATCGATGTTGGATCACAAAAATGTACTAGATTCTAATTGATAGTATGTACCTTAATTTGACTGCTTGCTTTTGCGAGAACGTGAAAGGGACTTGTCCGGCGAAAACGATTCAGAAATGTAGCGTAAATCTTGAAATAAAATGATTCCATTGAGACGGCAATTTGTTTCATATGCACCAATATTCTGACGAAATGTCGACAATGTATCTTACATTGACGCTGCGTCGTGCAGTGCGTTACATTCTGTTGAGATATGTGTAATTTTCTGTGCTGGACTTGGTTAAATGCGTAGTAGAGATACTTGTATGTGCGTGTCGATGTGTGGAGGTATGTGTGTGTACTGCTTCCCGAAAAACGGATGACTGGAAACTAGTCAGTCGGTTTAGAGTCGGTTGAGAGTCGGGTATGGAAGAAAGTATGAATCGATGAATATATTAGGAATCGTCCATGGAATAAATATATTACTATTTTAATATGAATCGTTAATGTAAATTTAGTGTTCCTATAAAAATATCTCGGCTCCAAAGATCCAGAACTTTCAACACATTCGTCCCGTTAAAGTAGAATACTACATGTATCGTAACAGGTACATTATTGAATATTCATTTGAACGTATCACCGCTGCTATTGGAGATTGGGCGCTGATTAGGCGTGAGATGTACTTCTCATTTGCTGCCAGATACAGCGCAAATCAGCCGGTTCGCACTATGTCAACTCTTTGTCCTGTCGAATACATTATAATTGCAGTTCTGCATATTCCGGCTTCAATTTCCATTTGGACGTATTTACGCATGCTATTGGTGATATACCTACAATTCGACTAGCGTTATAATCCACAATTTCTGCCAAATACAGCACAAATCTGCCCGTTTTTGCTATGTCAATTCTGGGCCCCGTCAATTCCACCCCAACTGCAGATTTGCAAATTAAGCATTAAATATTCTATTGAACGTATCTCCGCTGCTACTGGTGGTATCACGACAATTCAGTGCGCGTTATACTCCACATTTGCTGCCAAATACAGCAGACCTGCACCAGCTTACATTATGTCAACTCGGTTCTAGTTCAAATCCAATGATATTGCAGTACTGCATATTCAGGATCGAAAATTCCATTGAACGTTTCTACACTGCCATTGGTGCTATCTCGACAACGCCATGTGTGTTATACTCCACATTTGCTGCCAAATACAGGGCGCATCAACCGGTTTGCGCATTGTCAATGCTGTGTCCTGTCAAATACAGCGTTATTGCCATTTTGGAGATTCTGCCGGAAATATTCAATTGAACGTATCTCTGATTCCATTTGAAACATGTCCACAGTTCAATCCGCGAAATACTATACATTTGCTGCTGAATACAGCGCACCTGCTCCTGAATGCATTATGTCAAGTCGGGTCGAGGTCAAGTCCAATGTTATATCAGTACTGCATATTCAGGCTTCAATATTCAATTTAACGCATCTCCGCTGTTATTGGTAATATGTCCACAATTCGATGCGCGTTCTTCTCCAAATTTCCTGCCAAATACAGCGCACATCGTTCGGTTTACGCCATGTCAAGTCTGGGCCCTGTCAAGTACAGCGTTACTGCAATTTTGCAGATTCTGCCTGAAATATTCAATTGAACGTATCAGCGTTTCCATTTGAGATATTTCGACAATTCGATCCGCGTTGTACCGTACATTTGCTGCCAAAGACAGCGCACATCAACCGGGTTGCGCAATGTCAACTCTGTACTTGGGATACATATGTATTTGGGTGTTTGGGATATTTAGGCTTCAGTATGCAATTAATCGTATCTCCTCTGATATTGGTGGTATGTCGTAAATTCGATGCGCGTTGTACTCCTCATTCGCTGCAAAATTCAGCGCCAACCAGCCGGTTTTTGCAATGTCAACCCTGGTCCCTGCCAAAACATTTGTAATTGCAGTTTTGCATATTTAGGCTTCAGTATTCAATTAAACGTATCTCCGCTGATATTGGTGGCACGTCAACAATTCGATGCGCATTATACTCCACATTTGCTGCCAAATACAGCGCACCTGCTCCTGTTTTCATTACGTGAACTCCGGTCGAGGACAAATCCAATGTTATTCCAGTTCTGCATATTCAGGATTCAATATTCTATTGAACGTAACTCCGTTGCCATTGGTGATATCTCGAAAACTCGTTGCTCACTACGCAGCACAATTGCAGCCAAATGCAGCGCACACCAGCCTGTTTGCGGTAAGTCAGCTCAGGCCCCTGCCAAATTCATTATAATTGCGGTTTCACACATTTAGGCTTAAATATTCAATTGCATGTGTCTCCGCTGCTATTGGTGGTATGTCGACAATTCGATGCGCGTTATACTCCTCATTCGCTGCCAAACACGGCGCACATCAACCGTTTTGCACAATGTCAACTCTGTGTCCTGTCCAATACACGGTAATTGCCGTTTTGGAGATTCTACCGGAAATATTCAATTGAACGTATCTCCCATTCCACTGGAGATATGACAACAATTCGATGCGGACTATACCCCACATTTGTCACATACAACCCACATCAATCGGTTTGCGCAATGTCATCTCTGTATCCTGTCGAATCCATTGTAGTTGCACTTTGGCATATTTAGGCTTATCTATTCAATTATACGTATCACCGCTGGTATTGGTGGTATGTTGACAGTTCGATGCGTGTTATTGTCAAGGTAAAGAGATGATTCGGAAATATAAATAATTTACTTTATTTCACACACAACTGCTATACATATGTCGGAGATGAAAGTACATCGGAGCCTTCCTTTTGGAACCTGGGGAAAATCCCTTAACACCGTAATCTAGATTTTATCATAGGCGTAATTAAGCAATTGGCGTCTTTCGATCCGATTGTATTTGTTCGAGATTTGTGATAATGAGTTTGGGATCGAGGCGACAGCCAGTCGCCGAACGTAGCCGCGGTCACGGGATGAACGCTTTGTATATCAAAGGTATGAAGTAATTCTGTACCCCTCCTTAAAAGAATTATTTCTGGCGACACGCGACAGTAAACATTCCAACGGTCTCTGTCCCGTGTCTCGTCTCTCGCAGACACTGTTCTTCGAGTAAGATGATTGCCAGATATCGATGCGTCTCCGCAGTACATATTCAGCTAGCCTGAGGGCCCGTTATGAATCTTAAGATTTAGTTGGCTAAAGTCCTTCAGACAGTCAAACAATCTTTGTCCCAGGTACGGGAAGATAGGAGAGACCTATTTTTCAACGAACGCCGTCTCCCACGAGCAACATTCCCCCGAGAGCGGCTAGCATCTTTTTCTAACCACCGATATGGAGATTGACCAATTAGCAGCAACGCCATTTTCCCGCACCTTCTAAACGAAGGCTATCCTCGACGAATCCGAGGATCTCGTGTCCTTAGACACACCCAATCATAGTTTTCCTCTGCAGCATCATCGCGACGGAATGTCATTCTCTCGTGAGGTCGTATTAGCGAGTTACTTAGCGTCTGCACGCTCGGTGGATATTCCACGTTTTAACAAAGAGTCCGACTTAGATTTTGTGAGCATGTTCATCCATAATCCCGTTGACCGCGGATTCGTTATCGAACCTAGGATCATGGTCATTAGTTTCTCGAGTATCGAATTACCACGGTTACTTGTCCAATTCTATAATAATCGCATTTGCACTAGTCAATGTCTTCTATATTGCATAACGACAATGTGTAACCCAAACGAAGATTCGTTTGACGCCCCTAACCCTAATTCTAATGGAAACCCGACATATACGTATGAAAATACATGCACACGCGGGCGAACTGACCAGCTCTCTCATCCGGAAGCGGAACTCGCAGTCCACCGTGACGAGCAGCACATATATATGCCTCGATTCTCAGTCAGGCCGTCAGTCGTGCTCGCGGAACAGTGGAAGCAACATGGAGATTTTTAGATCTCTATTACGCGTCGTTGGTCTGTTCGTGCCAAGCAAGGTAGATATCATTTCCGAACTACCACTGGAGATTTCGCACTTGATACTTCGAAGATTGGATCCCCCGACCCTGCAGAGCGCCGCGCTTGTCTCGCGCAAATGGTTGAACGTATGTAGATCGGACAAGTGTCTACGACGGACAGCAAGACGTCACATGCGACATACGAGAAAGCGAGTCAGGAAAGAGTTTCTCGGGCCAGCAGCCACGAAAGCTGCCAACCAAGAATCAAGAAGTAGAGTACGTGGTGGACGGAACCTAAGACGCGAAGTAAGCTTATCCGCTGCTCGTACGGCGGTCGTCGTTGGAAGGATACGTGGTCCTCCGAAAATTTCGAAGCGAAATCGTCCCATCGATGTTGGATCACAAAAATGTATTAGATTCTAATTGATAGTATGTACCTTAATTTGACTGCTTGCTTTTGCGAGAACGTGAAAGGGACTTGTACGGCGAAAACGATTCAGAAATGTAGCGTAAATCTTGAAATAAAATGATTCCATTGAGACGGCAATTTGTTTCAGATGCACCAATATTCTGACGAAATGTCGACAATGTATCTTACATTGACGCTGCGTCGTGCAGTGCGTTACATTCTATTGAGATATGTGTAATTTTCTGTGCTGGACTTGGTTAAATGCGTAGTAGAGATACTTGTATGTGCGTGTCGATGTGTGGAGGTATGTGTGTGTACTGCTTCCCGAAAAACGGATGACTGGAAACTAGTCAGTCGGTTTAGAGTCGGTTAAGAGTCGGGTATGGAAGAAAGTATGAATCGATGAATATATTAGGAATCGTCCATGGAATAAATATATTACTATTTTAATATGAATCGTTAATGTAAATTTAGTGTTCCTATAAGATTATCTCGGCTCCAAAGATCCAGAACTTTCAACACATTCGTCCCGTTAAAGTAGAATACTACATGTATCGTAACAGGTACATTATTGAATATTCATTTGAACGTATCACCGCTGCTATTGGAGATTGGGCGCTGATTAGGCGTGAGATGTACTTCTCATTTGCTGCCAGCTCCAGCGCAAATCAGCCGGTTCGCACTATGTCAACTCTTTGCCCTTCGAACACATTATAATTGCAGTTCTGCATATTCCGGCTTCAATTTCCATTTGGACGTATTTACGCATGCTATTGGTGATATATCTACAATTCGACTCGCGTTATAATCCACAATTTCTGCCAAATACAGCACAAATCTGCCCGTTTTTGCTATGTCAATTCTGGGCCCCGTCAATTCCACCCCAACTGCAGATTTGCAAATTAAGCATTAAATATTCTATTGAACGTATCTCCGCTGCTACTGGTGGTATCACGACAATTCGATGCGCGTTATACTCCACATTTGCTGCCAAATACAGCAGACCTGCACCAGCTTACATTATGTCAACTCGGTTCTAGTTCAAATCCAATGATATTGCAGTACTGCATATTCAGGATCGAAAATTCCATTGAACGTTTCTACACTGCCATTGGTGCTATCTCGACAACGCCATGTGTGTTATACTCCACATTTGCTGCCAAATACAGGGCGCATCAACCGGTTTGCGCATTATCAATGCTGTGTCCTGTCAAATACAGCGTTATTGCCATTTTGGAGATTCTGCCGGAAATATTCAATTGAACGTATCTCTGATTCCATTTGAAACATGTCCACAGTTCAATCCGCGAAATACTATACATTTGCTGCTGAATACAGCGCACCTGCTCCTGAATGCATTATGTCAGGTCGGGTCGAGGTCAAGTCCAATGTTATATCAGTACTGCATATTCAGGCTTCAATATTCAATTTAACGCATCTCCGCTGTTATTGGTAATATGTCCACAATTCGATGCGCGTTCTTCTCCAAATTTCCTGCCAAATACAGCGCACCTGCTCCTGTTTTCATTACGTGAACTCCGGTCGAGGACAAATCCAATGTTATTCCAGTTCTGCATATTCAGGATTCAATATTCTATTGAATGTATCTCCGTTGCCATTGGTGATATCTCGAAAACTCGTTGCTCACTACGCAGCACAATTGCAGCCAAATGCAGCGCACACCAGCCTGTTTGCGGTATGTCAGCTCAGGCCCCTGCCAAATTCATTATAATTGCGGTTTCACACATTTAGGCTTAAATATTCAATTGCATGTGTCTCCGCTGCTATTGGTGGTATGTCGACAATTCGATGCGGGTTATACTCCTCATTCGCTGCCAAACACGGCGCACATCAACCGTTTTGCACAATGTCAACTCTGTGTCCTGTCCAATCCACGGTAATTGCCGTTTTGGAGATTCTACCGGAAATATTCAATTGAACGTATCTCCCATTCCACTGGAGATATGACAACAATTCGATGCGCACTATACCCCACATTTGTCACATACAACCCACATCAATCGGTTTGCGCAATGTCATCTCTGTATCCTGTCGAATCCATTGTAGTTGCACTTTGGCTTATTTATTCAATTATACGTATCACCGCTGGTATTGGTGGTATGTTGACAGTTCGATGCGTGTTATTGTCAAGGTAAAGAGATGATTCGGAAATATAAATAATTTACTTTATTTCACACACAACTGCTATACATATGTCGGAGGTGAAAGTACATCGGAGCCTTCCCTTTGGAACCTGGGGAAAATCCCTTAACACCGTAATCTAGATTTTATCATAGGCGTAATTAAGCAATTGTCGTCTTTCGATCCGATTGTATTTGTTCGAGATTCGTGATAATGAGTTTGGGATCGAGGCGACAGCCAGTCGCCGAACGTAGCCGCGGTCACGGGATGATCGCTTTGTATATCAAAGGTATGAAGTAATTCTGTACCCCTCCTTAAAAGAATTATTTCTGGCGACACGCGACAGTAAACATTCCAACGGTCTCTGTCCCGTGTCTCGTCTCTCGCAGACACTGTTCTTCGAGGAAGATGATTGCCAGATGTCGATGCGTCTCCGCAGTACATATTCAGCTAGCCTGAGGGCCCGTTATGAATCTTAAGATTTAGTTGGCTAAAGTCCTTCAGACAGTCAAACAATCTTTGTCCCAGGTACGGGAAGATAGGAGAGACCTATTTTTCAACGAACGCCGTCTCCCACGAGCAACATTCCCCCGAGAGCGGCTCGCATCTTTTTCTAACCACCGATATGGAGATTGACCAATTAGCAGCAACGCCATTTTCCCGCACCTTCTAAACGAAGGCTATCCTCGACGAATCCGAGGATCTCGTGTCCTTAGACACACCCAATCATAGTTTTCCTCTGCAGCATCATCGCGACGGAATGTCATTCTCTCGTGAGGTCGTATTAGCGAGTTACTTAGCGTCTGCACGCTCGGTGTATATTCCACGTTTTAACAAAGAGTCCGACTTAGATTTTGTGAGCATGTTCATCCATAATCCCGTTGACCGCGGATTCGTTATCGAACCTAGGATCATGGTCATTAGTTTCTCGAGTATCGAATTACCACGGTTACTTGTCCAATTCTATAATAATCGCATTTGCACTAGTCAATGTCTTCTATATTGCATAACGACAATGTGTAACCCAAACGAAGATTCATTTGACGCCCCTAACCCTAATTCTAATGGAAACCCGACATATACGTATGAAAATACATGCACACGCGGGCGAACTGACCAGCTCTCTCACCCGGAAGCGGAACTCGCAGTCCACCGTGACGAGCAGCACATATATATGCCTCGATTCTCAGTCAGGCCGTCAGTCGTGCTCGCGGAACAGTGGAAGCAACATGGAGATTTCTAGATCTCTATTACGCGTCGTTGGTCTGTTCGTGCCAAGCAAGGTAGATATCATTTCCGAACTACCACTGGAGATTTCGCACTTGATACTTCGAAGATTGGATCCCCCGACCCTGCAGAGCGCCGCGCTTGTCTCGCGCAAATGGTGGAACGTATGTAGATCGGACAAGTGTCTACGACGGACAGCAAGACGTCACATGCGACATACGAGAAAGCGAGTCAGGAAAGAGTTTCTCGGGCCAGCAGCCACGAAAGCTGCCAACCAAGAATCAAGAAGTAGAGTACGTGGTGGACGGAACCTAAGACGCGAAGTAAGCTTATCCGCTGCTCGTACGGCGGTCGTCGTTGGAAGGATACGTGGTCCTCCGAAAATTTCGAAGCGAAATCGTCCCATCGATGTTGGATCACAAAAATGTATTAGATTCTAATTGATAGTATGTACCTTAATTTGACTGCTTGCTTTTGCGAGAACGTGAAAGGGACTTGTCCGGCGAAAACGATTCAGAAATGTAGCGTAAATCTTGAAATAAAATGATTCCATTGAGACGGCAATTTGTTTCATATGCACCAATATTCTGACGAAATGTCGACAATGTATCTTACATTGACGCTGCGTCGTGCAGTGCGTTACATTCTGTTGAGATATGTGTAATTTTCTGTGCTGGACTTGGTTAAATGCGTAGTAGAGATACTTGTATGTGCGTGTCGATGTGTGGAGGTATGTGTGTGTACTGCTTCCCGAAAAACGGATGACTGGAAACTAGTCAGTCGGTTTAGAGTCGGTTGAGAGTCGGGTATGGAAGAAAGTATGAATCGATGAATATATTAGGAATCGTCCATGGAATAAATATATTACTATTTTAATATGAATCGTTAATGTAAATTTAGTGTTCCTATAAAAATATCTCGGCTCCAAAGATCCAGAACTTTCAACACATTCGTCCCGTTAAAGTAGAATACTACATGTATCGTAACAGGTACATTATTGAATATTCATTTGAACGTATCACCGCTGCTATTGGAGATTGGGCGCTGATTAGGCGTGAGATGTACTTCTCATTTGCTGCCAGATACAGCGCAAATCAGCCGGTTCGCACTATGTCAACTCTTTGCCCTTCGAACACATTATAATTGCAGTTCTGCATATTCCGGCTTCAATTTCCATTTGGACGTATTTACGCATGCTATTGGTGATATACCTACAATTCGACTAGCGTTATAATCCACAATTTCTGCCAAATACAGCACAAATCTGCCCGTTTTTGCTATGTCATTTCTGGGCCCCGTCAATTCCACCCCAACTGCAGATTTGCAAATTAAGCATTAAATATTCTATTGAACGCATCTCCGCTGCTACTGGTGGTATCACGACAATTCGATGCGCGTTATACTCCACATTTGCTGCCAAATACAGCAGACCTGCACCAGCTTACATTATGTCAACTCGATTCTAGTTCAAATCCAATGATATTGCAGTACTGCATATTCAGGATCGAAAATTCCATTGAACGTTTCCACACTGCCATTGGTGCTATCTCGACAACGCCATGTGTGTTATACTCCACATTTGCTGCCAAATACAGGGCGCATCAACCGGTTTGCGCATTGTCAATGCTGTGTCCTGTCAAATACAGCGTTATTGCCATTTTGGAGATTCTGCCGGAAAAATTCAATTGAACGTATCTCTGATTCCATTTGAAACATGTCCACAGTTCAATCCGCGAAATACTATACATTTGCTGCTGAATACAGCGCACCTGCTCCTGAATGCATTATGTCAAGTCGGGTCGAGGTCAAGTCCAATGTTATATCAGTACTGCATATTCAGGCTTCAATATTCAATTTAGCGCATCTCCGCTGTTATTGGTAATATGTCCACAATTCGATGCGCGTTCTTCTCCAAATTTCCTGCCAAATACAGCGCACATCGTTCGGTTTACGCCATGTCAATTCTGGGCCCTGTCAAGTGCAGCGTTACTGCAATTTTGCAGATTCTGCCTGAAATATTCAATTGAACGTATCAGCGTTTCCATTTGAGATATTTCGACAATTCGATCCGCGTTGTACCGTACATTTGCTGCCAAAGACAGCGCACATCAACCGGGTTGCGCAATGTCAACTCTGTACTTGGGATACATATGTATTTGGGTGTTTGGGATATTTAGGCTTCAGTATGCAATTAATCGTATCTCCTCTGATATTGGTGGTATGTCGTAAATTCGATGCGCGTTGTACTCCTCATTCGCTGCAAAATTCAGCGCCAATCAGCCGGTTTTTGCAATGTCAACCCCGGTCCCTGCCAAAACATTTGTAATTGCAGTTTTGCATATTTAGGCTTCAGTATTCAATTAAACGTATCTCCGCTGATATTGGTGGCACGTCAACAATTCGATGCGCATTATACTCCACATTTGCTGCCAAATACAGCGCTCCTGCTCCTGTTTTCATTACGTGAACTCTGGTCGTGGACAAATCCAATGTTATTCCAGTTCTGCATATTCAGGATTCAATATTCTATTGAACGTATCTCCGTTGCCATTGGTGATATCTCGAAAACTCGTTGCTCACTACGCAGCACAATTGCAGCCAAATGCAGCGCACACCAGCCTGTTTGCGGTATGTCAGCTCAGGCCCCTGCCAAATTCATTATAATTGCGGTTTCACACATTTAGGCTTAAATATTCAATTGCATGTGTCTCCGCTGCTATTGGTGGTATGTCGACAATTCGATGCGCGTTATACTCCTCATTCGCTGCCAAACACGGCGCACATCAACCGTTTTGCACAATGTCAACTCTGTGTCCTGTCCAATCCACGGTAATTGCCGTTTTGGAGATTCTACCGGAAATATTCAATTGAACGTATCTCCCATTCCACTGGAGATATGACAACAATTCGATGCGCACTATACCCCACATTTGTCACATACAACCCACATCAATCGGTTTGCGCAATGTCATCTCTGTATCCTGTCGAATCCATTGTAGTTGCACTTTGGCTTATCTATTCAATTATACGTATCACCGCTGGTATTGGTGGTATGTTGACAGTTCGATGCGTGTTATTGTCAAGGTAAAGAGATGATTCGGAAATATAAATAATTTACTTTATTTCACACACAACTGCTATACATATGTCGGAGGTGAAAGTACATCGGAGCCTTCCCTTTGGAACCTGGGGAAAATCCCTTAACACCGTAATCTAGATTTTATCATAGGCGTAATTAAGCAATTGTCGTCTTTCGATCCGATTGTATTTGTTCGAGATTCGTGATAATGAGTTTGGGATCGAGGCGACAGCCAGTCGCCGAACGTAGCCGCGGTCACGGGATGATCGCTTTGTATATCAAAGGTATGAAGTAATTCTGTACCCCTCCTTAAAAGAATTATTTCTGGCGACACGCGACAGTAAACATTCCAACGGTCTCTGTCCCGTGTCTCGTCTCTCGCAGACACTGTTCTTCGAGTAAGATGATTGCCAGATGTCGATGCGTCTCCGCAGTACATATTCAGCTAGCCTGAGGGCCCGTTATGAATCTTAAGATTTAGTTGGCTAAAGTCCTTCAGACAGTCAAACAATCTTTGTCCCAGGTACGGGAAGATAGGAGAGACCTATTTTTCAACGAACGCCGTCTCCCACGAGCAACATTCCCCCGAGAGCGGCTAGCATCTTTTTCTAACCACCGATATGGAGATTGACCAATTAGCAGCAACGCCATTTTCCCGCACCTTCTAAACGAAGGCTATCCTCGACGAATCCGAGGATCTCGTGTCCTTAGACACACCCAATCATAGTTTTCCTCTGCAGCATCATCGCGACGGAATGTCATTCTCTCGTGAGGTCGTATTAGCGAGTTACTTAGCGTCTGCACGCTCGGTGTATATTCCACGTTTTAACAAAGAGTCCGACTTAGATTTTGTGAGCATGTTCATCCATAATCCCGTTGACCGCGGATTCGTTATCGAACCTAGGATCATGGTCATTAGTTTCTCGAGTATCGAATTACCACGGTTACTTGTCCAATTCTATAATAATCGCATTTGCACTAGTCAATGTCTTCTATATTGCATAACGACAATGTGTAACCCAAACGAAGATTCGTTTGACGCCCCTAACCCTAATTCTAATGGAAACCCGACATATACGTATGAAAATACATGCACACGCGGGCGAACTGACCAGCTCTCTCACCCGGAAGCGGAACTCGCAGTCCACCGTGACGAGCAGCACATATATATGCCTCGATTCTCTGTCAAGCCGTCAGTCGTGCTCGCGGAACAGTGGAAGCAACATGGAGATTTTTAGATCTCTATTACGCGTCGTTGGTCTGTTCGTGCCAAGCAAGGTAGATATCATTTCCGAACTACCACTGGAGATTTCGCACTTGATACTTCGAAGATTGGATCCCCCGACCCTGCAGAGCGCCGCGCTTGTCTCGCGCAAATGGTTGAACGTATGTAGATCGGACAAGTGTCTACGACGGACAGCAAGACGTCACATGCGACATACGAGAAAGCGAGTCAGGAAAGAGCTTCTCGGGCCAGCAGCCACGAAAGCTGCCAACCAAGAATCAAGAAGTAGAGTACGTGGTGGACGGAACCTAAGACGCGAAGTAAGCTTATCCGCTGCTCGTACGGCGGTCGTCGTTGGAAGGATACGTGGTCCTCCGAAAATTTCGAAGCGAAATCGTCCCATCGATGTTGGATCACAAAAATGTATTAGATTCTAATTGATAGTATGTACCTTAATTTGACTGCTTGCTTTTGCGAGAACGTGAAAGGGACTTGTCCGGCGAAAACGATTCAGAAATGTAGCGTAAATCTTGAAATAAAATGATTCCATTGAGACGGCAATTTGTTTCATATGCACCAATATTCTGACGAAATGTCGACAATGTATCTTACATTGACGCTGCGTCGTGCAGTGCGTTACATTCTGTTGAGATATGTGTAATTTTCTGTGCTGGACTTGGTTAAATGCGTAGTAGAGATACTTGTATGTGCGTGTCGATGTGTGGAGGTATGTGTGTGTACTGCTTCCCGAAAGACGGATGACTGGAAACTAGTCAGTCGGTTTAGAGTCGGTTGAGAGTCGGGTATGGAAGAAAGTATGAATCGATGAATATATTAGGAATCGTCCATGGAATAAATATATTACTATTTTAATATGAATCGTTAATGTAAATTTAGTGTTCCTATAAAAATATCTCGGCTCCAAAGATCCAGAACTTTCAACACATTCGTCCCGTTAAAGTAGAATACTACATGTATCGTAACAGGTACATTATTGAATATTCATTTGAACGTATCACCGCTGCTATTGGAGATTGGGCGCTGATTAGGCGTGAGATGTACTTCTCATTTGCTGCCAGATACAGCGCAAATCAGCCGGTTCGCACTATGTCAACTCTTTGCCCTTCGAACACATTATAATTGCAGTTCTGCATATTCCGGCTTCAATTTCCATTTGGACGTATTTACGCATGCTATTGGTGATATATCTACAATTCGACTCGCGTTATAATCCACAATTTCTGCCAAATACAGCACAAATCTGCCCGTTTTTGCTATGTCAATTCTGGGCCCCGTCAATTCCACCCCAACTGCAGATTTGCAAATTAAGCATTAAATATTCTATTGAACGTATCTCCGCTGCTACTGGTGGTATCACGACAATTCGATGCGCGTTATACTCCACATTTGCTGCCAAATACAGCAGACCTGCACCAGCTTACATTATGTCAACTCGGTTCTAGTTCAAATCCAATGATATTGCAGTACTGCATATTCAGGATCGAAAATTCCATTGAACGTTTCCACACTGCCATTGGTGCTATCTCGACAACGCCATGTGTGTTATACTCCACATTTGCTGCCAAATACAGGGCGCATCAACCGGTTTGCGCATTGTCAATGCTGTGTCCTGTCAAATACAGCGTTATTGCCATTTTGGAGATTCTGCCGGAAAAATTCAATTGAACGTATCTCTGATTCCATTTGAAACATGTCCACAGTTCAATCCGCGAAATACTATACATTTGCTGCTGAATACAGCGCACCTGCTCCTGAATGCATTATGTCAAGTCGGGTCGAGGTCAAGTCCAATGTTATATCAGTACTGCATATTCAGGCTTCAATATTCAATTTAGCGCATCTCCGCTGTTATTGGTAATATGTCCACAATTCGATGCGCGTTCTTCTCCAAATTTCCTGCCAAATACAGCGCACATCGTTCGGTTTACGCCATGTCAAGTCTGGGCCCTGTCAAGTGCAGCGTTACTGCAATTTTGCAGATTCTGCCTGAAATATTCAATTGAACGTATCAGCGTTTCCATTTGAGATATTTCGACAATTCGATCCGCGTTGTACCGTACATTTGCTGCCAAAGACAGCGCACATCAACCGGGTTGCGCAATGTCAACTCTGTACTTGGGATACATATGTATTTGGGTGTTTGGGATATTTAGGCTTCAGTATGCAATTAATCGTATCTCCTCTGATATTGGTGGTATGTCGTAAATTCGATGCGCGTTGTACTCCTCATTCGCTGCAAAATTCAGCGCCAATCAGCCGGTTTTTGCAATGTCAACCCTGGTCCCTGCCAAAACATTTGTAATTGCAGTTTTGCATATTTAGGCTTCAGTATTCAATTAAACGTATCTCCGCTGATATTGGTGGCACGTCAACAATTCGATGCGCATTATACTCCACATTTGCTGCCAAATACAGCGCACCTGCTCCTGTTTTCATTACGTGAACTCCGGTCGAGGACAAATCCAATGTTATTCCAGTTCTGCATATTCAGGATCCAATATTCTATTGAACGTATCTCCGTTGCCATTGGTGATATCTCGAAAACTCGTTGCTCACTACGCAGCACAATTGCAGCCAAATGCAGCGCACACCAGCCTGTTTGCGGTATGTCAGCTCAGGCCCCTGCCAAATTCATTATAATTGCGGTTTCACACATTAAGGCTTAAATATTCAATTGCATGTGTCTCCACTGCTATTGGTGGTATGTCGACAATTCGATGCGCGTTATACTCCTCATTCGCTGCCAAACACGGCGCACATCAACCGTTTTGCACAATGTCAACTCTGTGTCCTGTCCAATCCACGGTAATTGCCGTTTTGGAGATTCTACCGGAAATATTCAATTGAACGTATCTCCCATTCCACTGGAGATATGACAACAATTCGATGCGCACTATACCCCACATTTGTCACATACAACCCACATCAATCGGTTTGCGCAATGTCATCTCTGTATCCTGTCGAATCCATTGTAGTTGCACTTTGGCTTATCTATTCAATTATACGTATCACCGCTGGTATTGGTGGTATGTTGACAGTTCGATGCGTGTTATTTTCAAGGTAAAGAGATGATTCGGAAATATAAATAATTTACTTTATTTCACACACAACTGCTATACATATGTCGGAGATGAAAGTACATCGGAGCCTTCCCTTTGGAACCTGGGGAAAATCCCTTAACACCGTAATCTAGATTTTATCACAGGCGTAATTAAGCAATTGTCGTCTTTCGATCCGATTGTATTTGTTCGAGATTTGTGATAATGAGTTTGGGATCGAGGCGACAGCCAGTCGCCGAACGTAGCCGCGGTCACGGGATGAACGCTTTGTATATCAAAGGTATGGAGTAATTCTGTACCCCTCCTTAAAAGAATTATTTCTGGCGACACGCGCCAGTAAACATTCCAACGGTCTCTGTCCCGTGTCTCGTCTCTCGCAGACACTGTTCTTCGAGCAAGATGATTGCCAGATGTCGATGCGTCTCCGCAGTACATATTCAGCTAGCCTGAGGGCCCGTTATGAATCTTAAGATTTAGTTGGCTAAAGTCCTTCAGACAGTCAAACAATCCTTGTCCCAGGTACGGGAAGATAGGAGAGACCTATTTTTCAACGAACGCCGTCTCCCACGAGCAACATTCCCCCGAGAGCGGCTAGCATCTTTTTCTAACCACCGATATGGAGATTGACCAATTAGCAGCAACGCCATTTTCCCGCACCTTCTAAACGAAGGCTACCCTCGACGAATCCGAGGATCTCGTGTCCTTAGACACACCCAATCATAGTTTTCCTCTGCAGCATCATCGCGACGGAATGTCATTCTCTCGTGAGGTCGTATTAGCGATTTACTTAGCGTCTGCACGCTCGGTGGATATTCCACGTTTTAACAAAGAGTCCGACTTAGATTTTGTGAGCATGTTCATCCATAATCCCGTTGACCGCGGATTCGTTATCGAACCTAGGATCATGGTCATTAGTTTCTCGAGTATCGAATTACCACGATTACTTGTCCAATTCTATAATAATCGCATTTGCACTAGTCAATGTCTTCTATATTGCATAACGACAATGTGTAACCCAAACGAAGATTCGTTTGACGCCCCTAACCCTAACTCTAATGGAAACCCGACATATACGTATGAAAATACATGCACACGCGGGCGAACTGACCAGCTCTCTCACCCGGAAGCGGAACTCGCAGTCCACCGTGACGAGCAGCACATATATATGCCTCGATTCTCAGTCAGGCCGTCAGTCGTGCTCGCGGAACAGTGGAAGCAACATGGAGATTTTTAGATCTCTATTACGCGTCGTTGGTCTGTTCGTGCCAAGCAAGGTAGATATCATTTCCGAACTACCACTGGAGATTTCGCACTTGATTCTTCGAAGATTGGATCCCCCGACCCTGCAGAGCGCCGCGCTTGTCTCGCGCAAATGGTTGAACGTATGTAGATCGGACAAGTGTCTACGACGGACAGCAAGACGTCACATGCGACATACGAGAAAGCGAGTCAGGAAAGAGTTTCTCGGGCCAGCAGCCACGAAAGCTGCCAACCAAGAATCAAGAAGTAGAGTACGTGGTGGACGGAACCTAAGACGCGAAGTAAGCTTATCCGCTGCTCGTACGGCGGTCGTCGTTGGAAGGATACGTGGTCCTCCGAAAATTTCGAAGCGAAATCGTCCCATCGATGTTGGATCACAAAAATGTATTAGATTCTAATTGATAGTATGTACCTTAATTTGACTGCTTGCTTTTGCGAGAACGTGAAAGGGACTTGTCCGGCGAAAACGATTCAGAAATGTAGCGTAAATCTTGAAATAAAATGATTCCATTGAGACGGCAATTTGTTTCATATGCACCAATATTCTGACGAAATGTCGACAATGTATCTTACATTGACGCTGCGTCGTGCAGTGCGTTACATTCTGTTGAGATATGTGTAATTTTCTGTGCTGGACTTGGTTAAATGCGTAGTAGAGATACTTGTATGTGCGTGTCGATGTGTGGAGGTATGTGTGTGTACTGCTTCCCGAAAGACGGATGACTGGAAACTAGTCAGTCGGTTTAGAGTCGGTTGAGAGTCGGGTATGGAAGAAAGTATGAATCGATGAATATATTAGGAATCGTCCATGGAATAAATATATTACTATTTTAATATGAATCGTTAATGTAAATTTAGTGTTCCTATAAAAATATCTCGGCTCCAAAGATCCAGAACTTTCAACACATTCGTCCCGTTAAAGTAGAATACTACATGTATCGTAACAGGTACATTATTGAATATTCATTTGAACGTATCACCGCTGCTATTGGAGATTGGGCGCTGATTAGGCGTGAGATGTACTTCTCATTTGCTGCCAGATACAGCGCAAATCAGCCGGTTCGCACTATGTCAACTCTTTGCCCTTCGAACACATTATAATTGCAGTTCTGCATATTCCGGCTTCAATTTCCATTTGGACGTATTTACGCATGCTATTGGTGATATATCTACAATTCGACTCGCGTTATAATCCACAATTTCTGCCAAATACAGCACAAATCTGCCCGTTTTTGCTATGTCAATTCTGGGCCCCGTCAATTCCACCCCAACTGCAGATTTGCAAATTAAGCATTAAATATTCTATTGAACGTATCTCCGCTGCTACTGGTGGTATCACGACAATTCGATGCGCGTTATACTCCACATTTGCTGCCAAATACAGCAGACCTGCACCAGCTTACATTATGTCAACTCGGTTCTAGTTCAAATCCAATGATATTGCAGTACTGCATATTCAGGATCGAAAATTCCATTGAACGTTTCCACACTGCCATTGGTGCTATCTCGACAACGCCATGTGTGTTATACTCCACATTTGCTGCCAAATACAGGGCGCATCAACCGGTTTGCGCATTGTCAATGCTGTGTCCTGTCAAATACAGCGTTATTGCCATTTTGGAGATTCTGCCGGAAAAATTCAATTGAACGTATCTCTGATTCCATTTGAAACACGTCCACAGTTCAATCCGCGAAATACTATACATTTGCTGCTGAATACAGCGCACCTGCTCCTGAATGCATTATGTCAAGTCGGGTCGAGGTCAAGTCCAATGTTATATCAGTACTGCATATTCAGGCTTCAATATTCAATTTAGCGCATCTCCGCTGTTATTGGTAATATGTCCACAATTCGATGCGCGTTCTTCTCCAAATTTCCTGCCAAATACAGCGCACATCGTTCGGTTTACGCCATGTCAAGTCTGGGCCCTGTCAAGTGCAGCGTTACTGCAATTTTGCAGATTCTGCCTGAAATATTCAATTGAACGTATCAGCGTTTCCATTTGAGATATTTCGGCAATTCGATCCGCGTTGTACCGTACATTTGCTGCCAAAGACAGCGCACATCAACCGGGTTGCGCAATGTCAACTCTGTACTTGGGATACATATGTATTTGGGTGTTTGGGATATTTAGGCTTCAGTATGCAATTAATCGTATCTCCTCTGATATTGGTGGTATGTCGTAAATTCGATGCGCGTTGTACTCCTCATTCGCTGCAAAATTCAGCGCCAATCAGCCGGTTTTTGCAATGTCAACCCTGGTCCCTGCCAAAACATTTGTAATTGCAGTTTTGCATATTTAGGCTTCAGTATTCAATTAAACGTATCTCCGCTGATATTGGTGGCACGTCAACAATTCGATGCGCATTATACTCCACATTTGCTGCCAAATACAGCGCACCTGCTCCTGTTTTCATTACGTGAACTCCGGTCGAGGACAAATCCAATGTTATTCCAGTTCTGCATATTCAGGATCCAATATTCTATTGAACGTATCTCCGTTGCCATTGGTGATATCTCGAAAACTCGTTGCTCACTACGCAGCACAATTGCAGCCAAATGCAGCGCACACCAGCCTGTTTGCGGTATGTCAGCTCAGGCCCCTGCCAAATTCATTATAATTGCGGTTTCACACATTAAGGCTTAAATATTCAATTGCATGTGTCTCCGCTGCTATTGGTGGTATGTCGACAATTCGATGCGCGTTATACTCCTCATTCGCTGCCAAACACGGCGCACATCAATCGTTTTGCACAATGTCAACTCTGTGTCCTGTCCAATCCACGGTAATTGCCGTTTTGGAGATTCTACCGGAAATATTCAATTGAACGTATCTCCCATTCCACTGGAGATATGACAACAATTCGATGCGCACTATACCCCACATTTGTCACATACAACCCACATCAATCGGTTTGCGCAATGTCATCTCTGTATCCTGTCGAATCCATTGTAGTTGCACTTTGGCTTATCTATTCAATTATACGTATCACCGCTGGTATTGGTGGTATGTTGACAGTTCGATGCGTGTTATTTTCAAGGTAAAGAGATGATTCGGAAATATAAATAATTTACTTTATTTC
This sequence comes from Bombus flavifrons, assembly GCF_040668555.2. Taxonomy (NCBI): domain Eukaryota; kingdom Metazoa; phylum Arthropoda; class Insecta; order Hymenoptera; family Apidae; genus Bombus; species Bombus flavifrons. The sequence continues at coordinate 181,426 of NW_027184793.1, read as the reverse complement.
ACACACAACTGCTATACATATGTCGGAGATGAAAGTACATCGGAGCCTTCCCTTTGGAACCTGGGGAAAATCCCTTAACACCGTAATCTAGATTTTATCACAGGCGTAATTAAGCAATTGTCGTCTTTCGATCCGATTGTATTTGTTCGAGATTTGTGATAATGAGTTTGGGATCGAGGCGACAGCCAGTCGCCGAACGTAGCCGCGGTCACGGGATGAACGCTTTGTATATCAAAGGTATGGAGTAATTCTGTACCCCTCCTTAAAAGAATTATTTCTGGCGACACGCGCCAGTAAACATTCCAACGGTCTCTGTCCCGTGTCTCGTCTCTCGCAGACACTGTTCTTCGAGTAAGATGATTGCCAGATGTCGATGCGTCTCCGCAGTACATATTCAGCTAGCCTGAGGGCCCGTTATGAATCTTAAGATTTAGTTGGCTAAAGTCCTTCAGACAGTCAAACAATCTTTGTCCCAGGTACGGGAAGATAGGAGAGACCTATTTTTCAACGAACGCCGTCTCCCACGAGCAACATTCCCCCGAGAGCGGCTAGCATCTTTTTCTAACCACCGATATGGAGATTGACCAATTAGCAGCAACGCCATTTTCCCGCACCTTCTAAACGAAGGCTACCCTCGACGAATCCGAGGATCTCGTGTCCTTAGACACACCCAATCATAGTTTTCCTCTGCAGCATCATCGCGACGGAATGTCATTCTCTCGTGAGGTCGTATTAGCGATTTACTTAGCGTCTGCACGCTCGGTGGATATTCCACGTTTTAACAAAGAGTCCGACTTAGATTTTGTGAGCATGTTCATCCATAATCCCGTTGACCGCGGATTCGTTATCGAACCTAGGATCATGGTCATTAGTTTCTCGAGTATCGAATTACCACGATTACTTGTCCAATTCTATAATAATCGCATTTGCACTAGTCAATGTCTTCTATATTGCATAACGACAATGTGTAACCCAAACGAAGATTCGTTTGACGCCCCTAACCCTAATTCTAATGGAAACCCGACATATACGTATGAAAATACATGCACACGCGGGCGAACTGACCAGCTCTCTCACCCGGAAGCGGAACTCGCAGTCCACCGTGACGAGCAGCACATATATATGCCTCGATTCTCAGTCAGGCCGTCAGTCGTGCTCGCGGAACAGTGGAAGCAACATGGAGATTTTTAGATCTCTATTACGCGTCGTTGGTCTGTTCGTGCCAAGCAAGGTAGATATCATTTCCGAACTACCACTGGAGATTTCGCACTTGGATCCCCCGACCCTGCAGAGCGCCGCGCTTGTCTCGCGCAAATGGTTGAACGTATGTAGATCGGACAAGTGTCTACGACGGACAGCAAGACGTCACATGCGACATACGAGAAAGCGAGTCAGGAAAGAGTTTCTCGGGCCAGCAGCCACGAAAGCTGCCAACCAAGAATCAAGAAGTAGAGTACGTGGTGGACGGAACCTAAGACGCGAAGTAAGTTTATCCGCTGCTCGTACGGCGGTCGTCGTTGGAAGGATACGTGGTCCTCCGAAAATTTCGAAGCGAAATCGTCCCATCGATGTTGGATCACAAAAATGTATTAGATTCTAATTGATAGTATGTACCTTAATTTGACTGCTTGCTTTTGCGAGAACGTGAAAGGGACTTGTCCGGCGAAAACGAGTCAGAAATGTAGCGTAAATCTTGAAATAAAATGATTCCATTGAGACGGCAATTTGTTTCAGATGCACCAATATTCTGACGAAATGTCGACAATGTATCTTACATTGACGCTGCGTCGTGCAGTGCGTTACATTCTGTTGAGATATGTGTAATTTTCTGTGCTGGACTTGGTTAAATGCGTAGTAGAGATACTTGTATGTGCGTGTCGATGTGTGGAGGTATGTGTGTGTACTGCTTCCCGAAAAACGGATGACTGGAAACTAGTCAGTCGGTTTAGAGTCGGTTAAGAGTCGGGTATGGAAGAAAGTATGAATCGATGAATATATTAGGAATCGTCCATGGAATAAATATATTACTATTTTAATATGAATCGTTAATGTAAATTTAGTGTTCCTATAAAATTATCTCGGCTCCAAAGATCCAGAACTTTCAACACATTCGTCCCGTTAAAGTAGAATACTACATGTATCGTAACAGGTACATTATTGAATATTCATTTGAACGTATCACCGCTGCTATTGGAGATTGGGCGCTGATTAGGCGTGAGATGTACTTCTCATTTGCTGCCAGATACAGCGCAAATCAGCCGGTTCGCACTATGTCAACTCTTTGCCCTGTCGAATACATTATAATTGCAGTTCTGCATATTCCGGCTTCAATTTCCATTTGGACGTATTTACGCATGCTATTGGTGATATATCTACAATTCGACTCGCGTTATAATCCACAATTTCTGCCAAATACAGCACAAGTCTGCCCGTTTTTGCTATGTCAATTCTGGGCCCCGTCAATTCCACCCCAACTGCAGATTTGCATATTAAGCATTAAATATTCTATTGAACGTATCTCCGCTGCTACTGGTGGCATCACGACAATTCGATGCGCGTTATACTCCACATTTGCTGCCAAATACAGCAGACCTGCACCAGCTTACATTATGTCAACTCGGTTCTAGTTCAAATCCAATGATATTGCAGTACTGCATATTCAGGATCGAAAATTCCATTGAACGTTTCTACACTGCCATTGGTGCTATCTCGACAACGCCATGTGTGTTATACTCCACATTTGCTGCCAAATACAGGGCGCATCAACCGGCTTGCGCATTGCCAATGCTGTGTCCTGTCAAATACAGCGTTATTGCCATTTTGGAGATTCTGCCGGAAATATTCAATTGAACGTATCTCTGATTCCATTTGAAACATGTCCACAGTTCAATCCGCGAAATACTATACATTTGCTGCTGAATACAGCGCACCTGCTCCTGAATGCATTATGTCAAGTCGGGTCGAGGTCAAGTCCAATGTTATATCAGTACTGCATATTCAGGCTTCAATATTCAATTTAACGCATCTCCGCTGTTATTGGTAATATGTTCACAATTCGATGCGCGGTCTTCTCCAAATTTCCTGCCAAATACAGCGCACATCGTTCGGTTTACGCCATGTCAAGTCTGGGCCCTGTCAAGTACAGCGTTACTGCAATTTTGCAGATTCTGCCTGAAATATTCAATTGAACGTATCAGCGTTTCCATTTGAGATATTTCGACAATTCGATCCGCGTTGTACCGTACATTTGCTGCCAAAGACAGCGCACATCAACCGGGTTGCGCAATGTCAACTCTGTACTTGGGATACATATGTATTTGGGTGTTTGGGATATTTAGGCTTCAGTATGCAATTAATCGTATCTCCTCTGATATTGGTGGTATGTCGTAAATTCGATGCGCGTTGTACTCCTCATTCGCTGCAAAATTCAGCGCCATTCAGCCGGTTTTTGCAATGTCAACCCTGGTCCCTGCCAAAACATTTGTAATTGCAGTTTTGCATATTTAGGCTTCAGTATTCAATTAACCGTATCTCCGCTGATATTGGTGGCACGTCAACAATTCGATGCGCATTATACTCCACATTTGCTGCCAAATACAGCGCACCTGCTCCTGTTTTCATTACGTGAACTCCGGTCGAGGACAAATCCAATGTTATTCCAGTTCTGCATATTCAGGATTCAATATTCTATTGAACGCATCTCCGTTGCCATTGGTGATATCTCGAAAACTCGTTGCTCACTACGCAGCACAATTGCAGCCAAATGCAGCGCACACCAGCCTGTTTGCGGTATGTCAGCTCAGGCCCCTGCCAAATACATTATAATTGCGGTTTCACACATTTAGGCTTAAATATTCAATTGCATGTGTCTCCGCTGCTATTGGTGGTATGTCGACAATTCGATGCGCGTTATACTCCTCATTCGCTGCCAAACACGGCGCACATCAACCGTTTTGCACAATGTCAACTCTGTGTCCTGTCCAATCCACGGTAATTGCCGTTTTGGAGATTCTACCGGAAATATTCAATTGAACGTATCTCCCATTCCACTGGAGATATGACAACAATTCGATGCGCACTATACACCACATTTGTCACATACAACCCACATCAATCGGTTTGCGCAATGTCATCTCTGTATCCTGTCGAATCCATTGTAGTTGCACTTTGGCTTATCTATTCAATTATACGTATCACCGCTGGTATTGGTGGTATGTTGACAGTTCGATGCGTGTTATTGTCAAGGTAAAGAGATGATTCGGAAATATAAATAATTTACTTTATTTCACACACAACTGCTATACATATGTCGGAGATGAAAGTACATCGGAGCCTTCCCTTTGGAACCTGGGGAAAATCCCTTAACACCGTAATCTAGATTTTATCATAGGCGTAATTAAGCAATTGTCGTCTTTCGATCCGATTGTATTTGTTCGAGATTTGTGATAATGAGTTCGGGATCGAGGCGACAGCCAGTCGCCGAACGTAGCCGCGGTCACGGGATGAACGCTTTGTATATCAAAGGTATGAAGTAATTCTGTACCCCTCCTTAAAAGAATTATTTCTGGCGACACGCGACAGTAAACATTCCAACGGTCTCTGTCCCGTGTCTCGTCTCTCGCTGACACTGTTCTTCGAGTAAGATGATTGCCAGATGTCGATGCGTCTCCGCAGTACATATTCAGCTAGCCTGAGGGCCCGTTATGAATCTTAAGATTTAGTTGTCTAAAGTCCTTCAGACAGTCAAACAATCTTTGTCCCAGGTACGGGAAGATAGGAGAGACCTATTTTTCAACGAACGCCGTCTCCCACGAGCAACATTCCCCCGAGAGCGGCTAGCATCTTTTTCTAACCACCGATATGGAGATTGACCAATTAGCAGCAACGCCATTTTCCCGCACCTTCTAAACGAAGGCTATCCTCGACGAATCCGAGGATCTCGTGTCCTTAGACACACCCAATCATAGTTTTCATCTGCAGCATCATCGCGACGGAATGTCATTCCCTCGTGAGGTCGTATTAGCGAGTTACTTAGCGTCTGCACGCTCGGTGGATATTCCACGTTTTAACAAAGAGTCCGACTTAGATTTTGTGAGCATGTTCATCCGTAATCCCGTCGACCGCGGATTCGTTATCGAACCTAGGATCATGGTCATTAGTTTCTCGAGTATCGAATTACCACGGCTACTTGTCCAATTCTATAATAATCGCATTTGCACTAGTCAATGTCTTCTATATTGCATAACGACAATGTGTAACCCAAACGAAGATTCGTTTGACGCCCCTAACCCTAATTCTAATGGAAACCCGACATATACGTATGAAAATACATGCACACGCGGGCGAACTGACCAGCTCTCTCACCCGGAAGCGGAACTCGCAGTCCACCGTGACGAGCAGCACATATATATGCCTCGATTCTCAGTCAGGCCGTCAGTCGTGCTCGCGGAACAGTGGAAGCAACATGGAGATTTTTAGATCTCTATTACGCGTCGTTGGTCTGTTCGTGCCAAGCAAGGTAGATATCATTTCCGAACTACCACTGGAGATTTCGCACTTGGATCCCCCGACCCTGCAGAGCGCCGCGCTTGTCTCGCGCAAATGGTTGAACGTATGTAGATCGGACAAGTGTCTACGACGGACAGCAAGACGTCACATGCGACATACGAGAAAGCGAGTCAGGAAAGAGTTTCTCGGGCCAGCAGCCACGAAAGCTGCCAACCAAGAATCAAGAAGTAGAGTACGTGGTGGACGGAACCTAAGACGCGAAGTAAGTTTATCCGCTGCTCGTACGGCGGTCGTCGTTGGAAGGATACGTGGTCCTCCGAAAATTTCGAAGCGAAATCGTCCCATCGATGTTGGATCACAAAAATGTATTAGATTCTAATTGATAGTATGTACCTTAATTTGACTGCTTGCTTTTGCGAGAACGTGAAAGGGACTTGTCCGGCGAAAACGAGTCAGAAATGTAGCGTAAATCTTGAAATAAAATGATTCCATTGAGACGGCAATTTGTTTCAGATGCACCAATATTCTGACGAAATGTCGACAATGTATCTTACATTGACGCTGCGTCGTGCAGTGCGTTACATTCTGTTGAGATATGTGTAATTTTCTGTGCTGGACTTGGTTAAATGCGTAGTAGAGATACTTGTATGTGCGTGTCGATGTGTGGAGGTATGTGTGTGTACTGCTTCCCGAAAAACGGATGACTGGAAACTAGTCAGTCGGTTTAGAGTCGGTTAAGAGTCGGGTATGGAAGAAAGTATGAATCGATGAATATATTAGGAATCGTCCATGGAATAAATATATTACTATTTTAATATGAATCGTTAATGTAAATTTAGTGTTCCTATAAAATTATCTCGGCTCCAAAGATCCAGAACTTTCAACACATTCGTCCCGTTAAAGTAGAATACTACATGTATCGTAACAGGTACATTATTGAATATTCATTTGAACGTATCACCGCTGCTATTGGAGATTGGGCGCTGATTAGGCGTGAGATGTACTTCTCATTTGCTGCCAGATACAGCGCAAATCAGCCGGTTCGCACTATGTCAACTCTTTGCCCTGTCGAATACATTATAATTGCAGTTCTGCATATTCCGGCTTCAATTTCCATTTGGACGTATTTACGCATGCTATTGGTGATATATCTACAATTCGACTCGCGTTATAATCCACAATTTCTGCCAAATACAGCACAAGTCTGCCCGTTTTTGCTATGTCAATTCTGGGCCCCGTCAATTCCACCCCAACTGCAGATTTGCATATTAAGCATTAAATATTCTATTGAACGTATCTCCGCTGCTACTGGTGGCATCACGACAATTCGATGCGCGTTATACTCCACATTTGCTGCCAAATACAGCAGACCTGCACCAGCTTACATTATGTCAACTCGGTTCTAGTTCAAATCCAATGATATTGCAGTACTGCATATTCAGGATCGAAAATTCCATTGAACGTTTCTACACTGCCATTGGTGCTATCTCGACAACGCCATGTGTGTTATACTCCACATTTGCTGCCAAATACAGGGCGCATCAACCGGCTTGCGCATTGTCAATGCTGTGTCCTGTCAAATACAGCGTTATTGCCATTTTGGAGATTCTGCCGGAAATATTCAATTGAACGTATCTCTGATTCCATTTGAAACATGTCCACAGTTCAATCCGCGAAATACTATACATTTGCTGCTGAATACAGCGCACCTGCTCCTGAATGCATTATGTCAAGTCGGGTCGAGGTCAAGTACAATGTTATATCAGTACTGCATATTCAGGCTTCAATATTCAATTTAACGCATCTCCGCTGTTATTGGTAATATGTCCACAATTCGATGCGCGTTCTTCTCCAAATTTCCTGCCAAATACAGCGCACATCGTTCGGTTTACGCCATGTCAAGTCTGGGCTCTGTCAAGTACAGCGTTACTGCAATTTTGCAGATTCTGCCTGAAATATTCAATTGAACGTATCAGCGTTTCCATTTGAGATATTTTGACAATTCGATCCGCGTTGTACCGTACATTTGCTGCCAAAGACAGCGCACATCAACCGGGTTGCGCAATTTCAACTCTGTACTTGGGATACATATGTATTTGGGTGTTTGGGATATTTAGGCTTCAGTATGCAATTAATCGTATCTCCTCTGATATTGGTGGTATGTCGTAAATTCGATGCGCGTTGTACTCCTCATTCGCTGCAAAATTCAGCGCCATTCAGCCGGTTTTTGCAATGTCAACCCTGGTCCCTGCCAAAACATTTGTAATTGCAGTTTTGCATATTTAGGCTTCAGTATTCAATTAAACGTATCTCCGCTGATATTGGTGGCACGTCAACAATTCGATGCGCATTATACTCCACATTTGCTGCCAAATACAGCGCACCTGCTCCTGTTTTCATTACGTGAACTCCGGTCGAGGACAAATCCAATGTTATTCCAGTTCTGCATATTCAGGATTCAATATTCTATTGAACGTATCTCCGTTGCCATTGGTGATATCTCGAAAACTCGTTGCTCACTACGCAGCACAATTGCAGCCAAATGCAGCGCACACCAGCCTGTTTGCGGTATGTCAGCTCAGGCCCCTGCCAAATACATTATAATTGCGGTTTCACACATTTAGGCTTAAATATTCAATTGCATGTGTCTCCGCTGCTATTGGTGGTATGTCGACAATTCGATGCGCGTTATACTCCTCATTCGCTGCCAAACACGGCGCACATCAACCGTTTTGCACAATGTCAACTCTGTGTCCTGTCCAATCCACGGTAATTGCCGTTTTGGAGATTCTACCGGAAATATTCAATTGAACGTATCTCCCATTCCACTGGAGATATGACAACAATTCGATGCGCACTATACCCCACATTTGTCACATACAACCCACATCAATCGGTTTGCGCAATGTCATCTCTGTATCCTGTCGAATCCATTGTAGTTGCACTTTGGCTTATCTATTCAATTATACGTATCACCGCTGGTATTGGTGGTATGTTGACAGTTCGATGCGTGTTATTGTCAAGGTAAAGAGATGATTCGGAAATATAAATAATTTACTTTATTTCACACACAACTGCTATACATATGTCGGAGATGAAAGTACATCGGAGCCTTCCCTTTGGAACCTGGGGAAAATCCCTTAACACCGTAATCTAGATTTTATCATAGGCGTAATTAAGCAATTGTCGTCTTTCGATCCGATTGTATTTGTTCGAGATTTGTGATAATGAGTTCGGGATCGAGGCGACAGCCAGTCGCCGAACGTAGCCGCGGTCACGGGATGAACGCTTTGTATATCAAAGGTATGAAGTAATTCTGTACCCCTCCTTAAAAGAATTATTTCTGGCGACACGCGACAGTAAACATTCCAACGGTCTCTGTCCCGTGTTCCGTCTCTCGCAGACACTGTTCTTCGAGTAAGATGATTGCCAGATGTCGATGCGTCTCCGCAGTACATATTCAGCTAGCCTGAGGGCCCGTTATGAATCTTAAGATTTAGTTGGCTAAAGTCCTTCAGACAGTCAAACAATCTTTGTCCCAGGTACGGGAAGATAGGAGAGACCTATTTTTCAACGAACGCCGTCTCCCACGAGCAACATTCCCCCGAGAGCGGCTAGCATCTTTTTCTAACCACCGATATGGAGATTGACCAATTAGCAGCAACGCCATTTTCCCGCACCTTCTAAACGAAGGCTATCCTCGACGAATCCGAGGATCTCGTGTCCTTAGACACACCCAATCATAGTTTTCATCTGCAGCATCATCGCGACGGAATGTCATTCCCTCGTGAGGTCGTATTAGCGAGTTACTTAGCGTCTGCACGCTCGGTGGATATTCCACGTTTTAACAAAGAGTCCGACTTAGATTTTGTGAGCATGTTCATCCGTAATCCCGTCGACCGCGGATTCGTTATCGAACCTAGGATCATGGTCATTAGTTTCTCGAGTATCGAATTACCACGGCTACTTGTCCAATTCTATAATAATCGCATTTGCACTAGTCAATGTCTTCTATATTGCATAACGACAATGTGTAACCCAAACGAAGATTCGTTTGACGCCCCTAACCCTAATTCTAATGGAAACCCGACATATACGTATGAAAATACATGCACACGCGGGCGAACTGACCAGCTCTCTCACCCGGAAGCGGAACTCGCAGTCCACCGTGACGAGCAGCACATATATATGCCTCGATTCTCAGTCAGGCCGTCAGTCGTGCTCGCGGAACAGTGGAAGCAACATGGAGATTTTTAGATCTCTATTACGCGTCGTTGGTCTGTTCGTGCCAAGCAAGGTAGATATCATTTCCGAACTACCACTGGAGATTTCGCACTTGGATCCCCCGACCCTGCAGAGCGCCGCGCTTGTCTCGCGCAAATGGTTGAACGTATGTAGATCGGACAAGTGTCTACGACGGACAGCAAGACGTCACATGCGACATACGAGAAAGCGAGTCAGGAAAGAGTTTCTCGGGCCAGCAGCCACGAAAGCTGCCAACCAAGAATCAAGAAGTAGAGTACGTGGTGGACGGAACCTAAGACGCGAAGTAAGTTTATCCGCTGCTCGTACGGCGGTCGTCGTTGGAAGGATACGTGGTCCTCCGAAAATTTCGAAGCGAAATCGTCCCATCGATGTTGGATCACAAAAATGTATTAGATTCTAATTGATAGTATGTACCTTAATTTGACTGCTTGCTTTTGCGAGAACGTGAAAGGGACTTGTCCGGCGAAAACGAGTCAGAAATGTAGCGTAAATCTTGAAATAAAATGATTCCATTGAGACGGCAATTTGTTTCAGATGCACCAATATTCTGACGAAATGTCGACAATGTATCTTACATTGACGCTGCGTCGTGCAGTGCGTTACATTCTGTTGAGATATGTGTAATTTTCTGTGCTGGACTTGGTTAAATGCGTAGTAGAGATACTTGTATGTGCGTGTCGATGTGTGGAGGTATGTGTGTGTACTGCTTCCCGAAAAACGGATGACTGGAAACTAGTCAGTCGGTTTAGAGTCGGTTAAGAGTCGGGTATGGAAGAAAGTATGAATCGATGAATATATTAGGAATCGTCCATGGAATAAATATATTACTATTTTAATATGAATCGTTAATGTAAATTTAGTGTTCCTATAAAATTATCTCGGCTCCAAAGATCCAGAACTTTCAACACATTCGTCCCGTTAAAGTAGAATACTACATGTATCGTAACAGGTACATTATTGAATATTCATTTGAACGTATCACCGCTGCTATTGGAGATTGGGCGCTGATTAGGCGTGAGATGTACTTCTCATTTGCTGCCAGATACAGCGCAAATCAGCCGGTTCGCACTATGTCAACTCTTTGCCCTGTCGAATACATTATAATTGCAGTTCTGCATATTCCGGCTTCAATTTCCATTTGGACGTATTTACGCATGCTATTGGTGATATATCTACAATTCGACTCGCGTTATAATCCACAATTTCTGCCAAATACAGCACAAGTCTGCCCGTTTTTGCTATGTCAATTCTGGGCCCCGTCAATTCCACCCCAACTGCAGATTTGCATATTAAGCATTAAATATTCTATTGAACGTATCTCCGCTGCTACTGGTGGCATCACGACAATTCGATGCGCGTTATACTCCACATTTGCTGCCAAATACAGCAGACCTGCACCAGCTTACATTATGTCAACTCGGTTCTAGTTCAAATCCAATGATATTGCAGTACTGCATATTCAGGATCGAAAATTCCATTGAACGTTTCTACACTGCCATTGGTGCTATCTCGACAACGCCATGTGTGTTATACTCCACATTTGCTGCCAAATACAGGGCGCATCAACCGGCTTGCGCATTGTCAATGCTGTGTCCTGTCAAATACAGCGTTATTGCCATTTTGGAGATTCTGCCGGAAATATTCAATTGAACGTATCTCTGATTCCATTTGAAACATGTCCACAGTTCAATCCGCGAAATACTATACATTTGCTGCTGAATACAGCGCACCTGCTCCTGAATGCATTATGTCAAGTCGGGTCGAGGTCAAGTCCAATGTTATATCAGTACTGCATATTCAGGCTTCAATATTCAATTTAACGCATCTCCGCTGTTATTGGTAATATGTCCACAATTCGATGCGCGTTCTTCTCCAAATTTCCTGCCAAATACAGCGCACATCGTTCGGTTTACGCCATGTCAAGTCTGGGCTCTGTCAAGTACAGCGTTACTGCAATTTTGCAGATTCTGCCTGAAATATTCAATTGAACGTATCAGCGTTTCCATTTGAGATATTTCGACAATTCGATCCGCGTTGTACCGTACATTTGCTGCCAAAGACAGCGCACATCAACCGGGTTGCGCAATTTCAACTCTGTACTTGGGATACATATGTATTTGGGTGTTTGGGATATTTAGGCTTCAGTATGCAATTAATCGTATCTCCTCTGATATTGGTGGTATGTCGTAAATTCGATGCGCGTTGTACTCCTCATTCGCTGCAAAATTCAGCGCCATTCAGCCGGTTTTTGCAATGTCAACCCTGGTCCCTGCCAAAACATTTGTAATTGCAGTTTTGCATATTTAGGCTTCAGTATTCAATTAAACGTATCTCCGCTGATATTGGTGGCACGTCAACAATTCGATGCGCATTATACTCCACATTTGCTGCCAAATACAGCGCACCTGCTCCTGTTTTCATTACGTGAACTCCGGTCGAGGACAAATCCAATGTTATTCCAGTTCTGCATATTCAGGATTCAATATTCTATTGAACGTATCTCCGTTGCCATTGGTGATATCTCGAAAACTCGTTGCTCACTACGCAGCACAATTGCAGCCAAATGCAGCGCACACCAGCCTGTTTGCGGTATGTCAGCTCAGGCCCCTGCCAAATACATTATAATTGCGGTTTCACACATTTAGGCTTAAATATTCAATTGCATGTGTCTCCGCTGCTATTGGTTTTATGTCGACAATTCGATGCGCGTTATACTCCTCATTCGCTGTCAAACACGGCGCACATCAACCGTTTTGCACAATGTCAACTCTGTGTCCTGTCCAATCCACGGTAATTGCCGTTTTGGAGATTCTACCGGAAATATTCAATTGAACGTATCTCCCATTCCACTGGAGATATGACAACAATTCGATGCGCACTATACCCCACATTTGTCACATACAACCCACATCAATCGGTTTGCGCAATGTCATCTCTGCATCCTGTCGAATCCATTGTAGTTGCACTTTGGCTTATCTATTCAATTATACGTATCACCGCTGGTATTGGTGGTATGTTGACAGTTCGATGCGTGTTATTGTCAAGGTAAAGAGATGATTCGGAAATATAAATAATTTACTTTATTTCACACACAACTGCTATACATATGTCGGAGATGAAAGTACATCGGAGCCTTCCCTTTGGAACCTGGGGATAATCCCTTAACACCGTAATCTAGATTTTATCACAGGCGTAATTAAGCAATTGTCGTCTTTCGATCCGATTGTATTTGTTCGAGATTTGTGATAATGAGTTTGGGATCGAGGCGACAGCCAGTCGCCGAACGTAGCCGCGGTCACGGGATGAACGCTTTGTATATCAAAGGTATGAAGTAATTCTGTACCCCTCCTTAAAAGAATTATTTCTGGCGACACGCGACAGTAAACATTCCAACGGTCTCTGTCCCGTGTCTCGTCTCTCGCAGACACTGTTCTTCGAGTAAGATGATGGCCAGATGTCGATGCGTCTCCGCAGTACATATTCAGCTAGCCTGAGGGCCCGTTATGAATCTTAAGATTTAGTTGGCTAAAGTCCTTCAGACAGTCAAACAATCTTTGTCCCAGGTACGGGAAGACAGGAGAGACCTATTTTTCAACGAACGCCGTCTCCCACGAGCAACATTCCCCCGAGAGCGGCTAGCATCTTTTTCTAACCACCGATATGGAGATTGACCAATTAGCAGCAACGCCATTTTCCCGCACCTTCTACACGAAGGCTATCCTCGACGAATCCGAGGATCTCGTGTCCTTAGACACACCCAATCATAGTTTTCCTCTGCAGCATCATCGCGACGGAATGTCATTCTCTCGTGAGGTCGTATTAGCGAGTTACTTAGCGTCTGCACGCTTGGTGGATATTCCACGTTTTAACAAAGAGTCCGACTTAGATTTTGTGAGCATGTTCATCCATAATCCCGTTGACCGCGGATTCGTTATCGAACCTAGGATCATGGTCATTAGTTTCTCGAGTATCGAATTACCACGGTTACTTGTCCAATTCTATAATAATCGCCTTTGCACTAGTCAATGTCTTCTATATTGCATAACGACAATGTGTAACCCAAACGAAGATTCGTTTGACGCCCCTAACCCTAATTCTAATGGAAACCCGACATATACGTATGAAAATACATGCACACGCGGGCGAACTGACCAGCTCTCTCACCCGGAAGCGGAACTCGCAGTCCACCGTGACGAGCAGCACATATATATGCCTCGATTCTCAGTCAGGCCGTCAGTCGTGCTCGCGGAACAGTGGAAGCAACATGGAGATTTTTAGATCTCTATTACGCGTCGTTGGTCTGTTCGTGCCAAGCAAGGTAGATATCATTTCCGAACTACCACTGGAGATTTCGCACTTGATACTTCGAAGATTGGATCCCCCGACCCTGCAGAGCGCCGCGCTTGTCTCGCGCAAATGGTTGAACGTATGTAGATCGGACAAGTGTCTACGACGGACAGCAAGACGTCACATGCGACATACGAGAAGCGAGTCAGGAAAGAGTTTCTCGGGCCAGCAGCCACGAAAGCTGCCAACCAAGAATCAAGAAGTAGAGTACGTGGTGGACGGAACCTAAGACGCGAAGTAAGCTTATCCGCTGCTCGTACGGCGGTCGTCGTTGGAAGGATACGTGGTCCACCGAAAATTTCGAAGCGAAATCGTCCCATCGATGTTGGATCACAAAAATGTACTAGATTCTAATTGATAGTATGTACCTTAATTTGACTGGTTGCTTTTGCGAGAACGTGAAAGGGACTTGTCCGGCGAAAACGATTCAGAAATGTAGCGTAAATCTTGAAATAAAATGATTCCATTTAGACGGCAATTTGTTTCAGATGCACCAATATTCTGACGAAATGTCGACAATGTATCTTACATTGACGCTGCGTCGTGCAGTGCGTTACATTCTGTTGAGATATGTGTAATTTTCTGTGCTGGACTTGGTTAAATGCGTAGTAGAGATACTTGTATGTGAGTGTCGATGTGTGGAGGTATGTGTGTGTACTGCTTCCCGAAAAACGGATGACTGGAAACTAGTCAGTCGGTTTAGAGTCGGTTAAGAGTCGGGTATGGAAGAAAGTATGAATCGATGAATATATTAGGAATCGTCCATGGAATAAATATATTACTATTTTAATATGAATCGTTAATGTAAATTTAGTGTTCCTATAAAATTATCTCGGCTCCAAAGATCCAGAACTTTCAACACATTCGTCCCGTTAAAGTAGAATACTACATGTATCGTAACAGGTACATTATTGAATATTCATTTGAACGTATCACCGCTGCTATTGGAGATTGGGCGCTGATTAGGCGTGAGATGTACTTCTCATTTGCTGCCAGATACAGCGCAAATCAGCCGGTTCGCACTATGTCAACTCTTTGCCCTTCGAACACATTATAATTGCAGTTCTGCATATTCCGGCTTCAATTTCCATTTGGACGTATTTACGCATGCTATTGGTGATATATCTACAATTCGACTCGCGTTATAATCCACAATTTCTGCCAAATACAGCACAAATCTGCCCGTTTTTGCTATGTCAATTCTGGGCCCCGTCAATTCCACCCCAACTGCAGATTTGCAAATTAAGCATTAAATATTCTATTGAACGTATCTCCGCTGCTACTGGTGGTATCACGACAATTCGATGCGCGTTATACTCCACATTTGCTGCCAAATACAGCAGACCTGCACCAGCTTACATTATGTCAACTGGGTTCTAGTTCAAATCCAATGATATTGCAGTACTGCATATTCAGGATCGAAAATTCCATTGAACGTTTCTACACTGCCATTGGTGCTATCTCGACAACGCCATGTGTGTTATACTCCACATTTGCTGCCAAATACAGGGCGCATCAACCGGTTTGCGCATTGTCAATGCTGTGTCCTGTCAAATACAGCGTTATTGCCATTTTGGAGATTCTGCCGGAAATGTTCAATTGAACGTATCTCTGATTCCATTTGAAACATGTCCACAGTTCAATCCGCGAAATACTATACATTTGCTGCTGAATACAGCGCACCTGCTCCTGAATACATTATGTCAAGTCGGGTCGAGGTCAAGTCCAATGTTATATCAGTACTGCATATTCAGGCTTCAATATTCAATTTAACGCATCTCCGCTGTTATTGGTAATATGTCCACCATTCGATGCGCGTTCTTCTCCAAATTTCCTGCCAAATACAGCGCACATCGTTCGGTTTACGCCATGTCAAGTCTGGGCCCTGTCAAGTACAGCGTTACTGCAATTTTGCAGATTCTGCCTGAAATATTCAATTGAACGTATCAGCGTTTCCATTTGAGATATTTCGACAATTCGATCCGCGTTGTACCGTACATTTGCTGCCAAAGACAGCGCACATCAACCGGGTTGCGCAATGTCAACTCTGTACTTGGGATACATATGTATTTGGGTGTTTGGGATATTTAGGCTTCAGTATGCAATTAATCGTATCTCCTCTGATATTGGTGGTGTGTCGTAAATTCGATGCGCGTTGTACTCCTCATTCGCTGCAAAATTCAGCGCCAATCAGCCGGTTTTTGCAATGTCAACCCTGGTCCCTGCCAAAACATTTGTAATTGCAGTTTTGCACATTTAGGCTTCAGTATTCAATTAAACGTATCTCCGCTGATATTGGTGGCACGTCAACAATTCGATGCGCATTATACTCCACATTTGCTGCCAAATACAGCGCACCTGCTCCTGTTTTCATTACGTGAACTCCGGTCGAGGACAAATCCAATGTTATTCCAGTTCTGCATATTCAGGATTCAATATTCTATTGAACGTATCTCCGTTGCCATTGGTGATATCTCGAAAACTCGTTGCTCACTACGCAGCACAATTGCAGCCAAATGCAGCGCACACCAGCCTGTTTGCGGTATGTCAGCTCAGGCCCCTGCCAAATTCATTATAATTGCGGTTTCACACATTTAGGCTTAAATATTCAATTGCATGTGTCTCCGCTGCTATTGGTGGTATGTCGACAATTCGATGCGCGTTATACTCCTCATTCGCTGCCAAACACGGCGCACATCAACCGTTTTGCACAATGTCAACTCTGTGTCCTGTCCAATCCACGGTAATTGCCGTTTTGGAGATTCTACCGGAAATATTCAATTGAACGTATCTCCCATTCCACTGGAGATATGACAACAATTCGATGCGCACTATACCCCACATTTGTCACATACAACCCACATCAATCGGTTTGCGCAATGTCATCTCTGTATCCTGTCGAATCCATTGTAGTTGCACTTTGGCTTATCTATTCAATTATACGTATCACCGCTGGTATTGGTGGTATGTTGACAGTTCGATGCTTGTTATTGTCATGGTAAAGAGATGATTCGGAAATATAAATAATTTACTTTATTTCACACACAACTGCTATACATATGTCGGAGATGAAAGTACATCGGAGCCTTCCCTTTGGAACCTGGGGAAAATCCCTTAACACCGTAATCTAGATTTTATCATAGGCGTAATTAAGCAATTGTCGTCTTTCGATCCGATTGTATTTGTTCGAGATTTGTGATAATGAGTTTGGGATCGAGGCGACAGCCAGTCGCCGAACGTAGCCGCGGTCACGGGATGAACGCTTTGTATATCAAAGGTATGAAGTAATTCTGTACCCCTCCTTAAAAGAATTATTTCTGGCGACACGCGACAGTAAACATTCCAACGGTCTCTGTCCCGTGTCTCGTCTCTCGCAGACACTGTTCTTCGAGTAAGATGATTGCCAGATGTCGATGCGTCTCCGCAGTACATATTCAGCTAGCCTGAGGGCCCGTTATGAATCTTAAGATTTAGTTGGCTAAAGTCCTTCAGACAGTCAAACAATCTTTGTCCCAGGTACGGGAAGATAGGAGAGACCTATTTTTCAACGAACGCCGTCTCCCACGAGCAACATTCCCCCGAGAGCGGCTAGCATCTTTTTCTAACCACCGATATGGAGATTGACCAATTAGCAGCAACGCCATTTTCCCGCACCTTCTAAACGAAGGCTATGCTCGACGAATCCGAGGATCTCGTGTCCTTAGACACACCCAATCATAGTTTTCCTCTGCAGCATCGTCGCGACGGAATGTCATTCTCTCGTGAGGTCGTATTAGCGAGTTACTTAGCGTCTGCACGCTCGGTGGATATTCCACGTTTTAACAAAGAGTCCGACTTGATTTTGTGAGCATGTTCATCCATAATCCCGTTGACCGCGGATTCGTTATCGAACCTAGGATCATGGTCATTAGTTTCTCGAGTATCAAATTACCACGGTTACTTGTCCAATTCTATAATAATCGCATTTGCACTAGTCAATGTCTTGTATATTGCATAACGACAATGTGTAACCCAAACGAAGATTCGTTTGACGCCCCTAACCCTAATTCTAATGGAAACCCGACATATACGTATGAAAATACATGCACACGCGGGCGAACTGACCAGCTCTCTCACCCGGAAGCGGAACTCGCAGTCCACCGTGACGAGCAGCACATATATATGCCTCGATTCTCTGTCAAGCCGTCAGTCGTGCTCGCGGAACAGTGGAAGCAACATGGAGATTTTTAGATCTCTATTACGCGTCGTTGGTCTGTTCGTGCCAAGCAAGGTAGATATCATTTCCGAACTACCACTGGAGATTTCGCACTTGATACTTCGAAGATTGGATCCCCCGACCCTGCAGAGCGCCGCGCTTGTCTCGCGCAAATGGTTGAACGTATGTAGATCGGACAAGTGTCTACGACGGACAGCAAGACGTCACATGCGACATACGAGAAAGCGAGTCAGGAAAGAGTTTCTCGGGCCAGCAGCCACGAAAGCTGCCAACCAAGAATCAAGAAGTAGAGTACGTGGTGGACGGAACCTAAGACGCGAAGTAAGCTTATCCGCTGCTCGTACGGCGGTCGTCGTTGGAAGGATACGTGGTCCTCCGAAAATTTCGAAGCGAAATCGTCCCATCGATGTTGGATCACAAAAATGTACTAGATTCTAATTGATAGTATGTACCTTAATTTGACTGGTTGCTTTTGCGAGAACGTGAAAGGGACTTGTCCGGCGAAAACGATTCAGAAATGTAGCGTAAATCTTGAAATAAAATGATTCCATTTAGACGGCAATTTGTTTCAGATGCACCAATATTCTGACGAAATGTCGACAATGTATCTTACATTGACGCTGCGTCGTGCAGTGCGTTACATTCTGTTGAGATATGTGTAATTTTCTGTGCTGGACTTGGTTAAATGCGTAGTAGAGATACTTGTATGTGAGTGTCGATGTGTGGAGGTATGTGTGTGTACTGCTTCCCGAAAAACGGATGACTGGAAACTAGTCAGTCGGTTTAGAGTCGGTTAAGAGTCGGGTATGGAAGAAAGTATGAATCGATGAATATATTAGGAATCGTCCATGGAATAAATATATTACTATTTTAATATGAATCGTTAATGTAAATTTAGTGTTCCTATAAAATTATCTCGGCTCCAAAGATCCAGAACTTTCAACACATTCGTCCCGTTAAAGTAGAATACTACATGTATCGTAACAGGTACATTATTGAATATTCATTTGAACGTATCACCGCTGCTATTGGAGATTGGGCGCTGATTAGGCGTGAGATGTACTTCTCATTTGCTGCCAGATACAGCGCAAATCAGCCGGTTCGCACTATGTCAACTCTTTGCCCTTCGAACACATTATAATTGCAGTTCTGCATATTCCGGCTTCAATTTCCATTTGGACGTATTTACGCATGCTATTGGTGATATATCTACAATTCGACTCGCGTTATAATCCACAATTTCTGCCAAATACAGCACAAATCTGCCCGTTTTTGCTATGTCAATTCTGGGCCCCGTCAATTCCACCCCAACTGCAGATTTGCAAATTAAGCATTAAATATTCTATTGAACGTATCTCCGCTGCTACTGGTGGTATCACGACAATTCGATGCGCGTTATACTCCACATTTGCTGCCAAATACAGCAGACCTGCACCAGCTTACATTATGTCAACTCGGTTCTAGTTCAAATCCAATGATATTGCAGTACTGCATATTCAGGATCGAAAATTCCATTGAACGTTTCTACACTGCCATTGGTGCTATCTCGACAACGCCATGTGTGTTATACTCCACATTTGCTGCCAAATACAGGGCGCATCAACCGGTTTGCGCATTGTCAATGCTGTGTCCTGTCAAATACAGCGTTATTGCCATTTTGGAGATTCTGCCGGAAATATTCAATTGAACGTATCTCTGATTCCATTTGAAACATGTCCACAGTTCAATCCGCGAAATACTATACATTTGCTGCTGAATACAGCGCACCTGCTCCTGAATGCATTATGTCAAGTCGGGTCGAGGTCAAGTCCAATGTTATATCAGTACTGCATATTCAGGCTTCAATATTCAATTTAACGCATCTCCGCTGTTATTGGTAATATGTCCACAATTCGATGCGCGTTCTTCTCCAAATTTCCTGCCAAATACAGCGCACATCGTTCGGTTTACGCCATGTCAAGTCTGGGCCCTGTCAAGTACAGCGTTACTGCAATTTTGCAGATTCTGCCTGAAATATTCAATTGAACGTATCAGCGTTTCCATTTGAGATATTTCGACAATTCGATCCGCTTTGTACCGTACATTTGCTGCCAAAGACAGCGCACATCAACCGGGTTGCGCAATGTCAACTCTGTACTTGGGATACATATGTATTTGGGTGTTTGGGATATTTAGGCTTCAGTATGCAATTAATCGTATCTCCTCTGATATTGGTGGTATGTCGTAAATTCGATGCGCGTTGTACTCCTCATTCGCTGCAAAATTCAGCGCCAATCAGCCGGTTTTTGCAATGTCAACCCTGGTCCCTGCCAAAACATTTGTAATTGCAGTTTTGCATATTTAGGCTTCAGTATTCAATTAAACGTATCTCCGCTGATATTGGTGGCACGTCAACAATTCGATACGCATTATACTCCACATTTGCTGCCAAATACAGCGCACCTGCTCCTGTTTTCATTACGTGAACTCCGGTCGAGGACAAATCCAATGTTATTCCAGTTCTGCATATTCAGGATTCAATATTCTATTGAACGTATCTCCGTTGCCATTGGTGATATCTCGAAAACTCGTTGCTCACTACGCAGCACAATTGCAGCCAAATGCAGCGCACACCAGCCTGTTTGTGGTATGTCAGCTCAGGCCCCTGCCAAATTCATTATAATTACGGTTTCACACATTTAGGCTTAAATATTCAATTGCATGTGTCTCCGCTGCTATTGGTGGTATGTTGACAATTCGATGCGCGTTATACTCCTCATTCGCTGCCAAACACGGCGCACATCAACCGTTTTGCACAATGTCAACTCTGTGTCCTGTCCAATCCACGGTAATTGCCGTTTTGGAGATTCTACCGGAAATATTCAATTGAACGTATCTCCCATTCCACTGGAGATATGACAACAATTCGATGCGCACTATACCCCACATTTGTCACATACAACCCACATCAATCGGTTTGCGCAATGTCATCTCTGTATCCTGTCGAATCCATTGTAGTTGCACTTTGGCATATTTAGGCTTATCTATTCAATTATACGTATCACCGCTGGTATTGGTGGTATGTTGACAGTTCGATGCGTGTTATTGTCAAGGTAAAGAGATGATTCGGAAATATAAATAATTTACTTTATTTCACACACAACTGCTATACATATGTCGGAGATGAAAGTACATCGGAGCCTTCCCTTTGGAACCTGGGGAAAATCCCTTAACACCGTAATCTAGATTTTATCATAGGCGTAATTAAGCAATTGTCGTCTTTCGATCCGATTGTATTTGTTCGAGATTTGTGATAATGAGTTTGGGATCGAGGCGACAGCCAGTCGCCGAACGTAGCCGCGGTCACGGGATGAACGCTTTGTATATCAAAGGTATGAAGTAATTCTGTTAGGAAAGTGATACATTTACACTGTACATGAGAGTGTGTGTGTAAGCGTTAGAGGGTGTCCTGGTCTGAGTTGAGACAAAGTCGTCGTAAAGAAGCATCTGGAAGAGTCGGTTGGCGACAAGCGTGCGTGCAAGACGTTCTTCAGAGTGTAATATAGATGTATAGCTGTTGTGTGTGAAATAAAGTCAGTTATTTGTATTTCCAAATCCTCTGATTTCCTTAACATGGTAGCAGAGCGTGGTTTATAGTTTTGCAAGATATTTAGTGCGTGTTTTTTCAATCTTGCGAGTTAGTTCGAGTGAGTTTCAATAAGGGAAGAAACGTTCAAAGAAAGAAGAGAAAAGATATACTTCGAGCACGTGGGAACGCTTGAGTAAGATATAAGGAATCAATTAAAATGGAGAGATCGGAAATCATGATACCTAAATTCGATGGTGAGGATTATGGAATGTGGAAGCAAAGAATTACGATGTTTCTCAAGTATAAGGAATGTGATATTGTTATAACAAGAATGAAGAACGAAAGAGACAATGAAGACTGGGACAAAAAGGATTTGAAAGCAATAAATATAATTTATAGTGCAATATCGAATGGACAATTGGAGTATGTTAGGGAAGAAAAAACGGCGTATGAAATAGTAAAAAAGTTCGATGAAATGTACTTGAAAGAGTCGACGGCACTACAGATTGTGTGCAGAAGGAGATTGGAAAAGATAAGACTGGATAACTACGGTGATTCAGCATCGTTTTTCAGAGATTTCGAAAAATTAACAAATGAATTAAAAAGTGCGGGCGCACAAGTGAGTGAGAGGGAAAAACTAAATTACATGCTGAATACGTTACCCGAAGAATACAGCTACATAGCGGACATAATAGATGCATTGAAAGAAGAGGATCAAACGGTAGCGTATGTGAAAAATAAAATTGAAATGGCGGAGAAGAAAAATAAGTCCAATCGTGGAGAAAGGCAAACCAACGCCTTTTCTGCAAAAAAGGAAGGATGCTTCAAATGTGGAAGATTAGGACACTTTGCGAGAGAGTGTCAAAATGGCGTCCAAGCGGGAAGCAGTAACGGCTATAGGCATGGGCCAACACGTGGTCGCAGCAGAGGACAAGGATACAAAGGCAATACGAGCAGGGGACGTGGAAACTTCCATCGTCAATCAACAACCGGCACGGGCGAGCATGGAAACTCAAGAGTAGGCACATGGATAGCAACGGCGCACGCAGCACACAACAGCGAGACGAATGAGATAAGTGAGAAGGAAATAATGTGGCTATTAGATAGCGGTTGTACCGATCACATAATTAATGACATAAATTATTTTGATAAATCTATCGACCTAAAAGAACCGGTAAATATATATTTAGGCGATAATAGACCGATAAAAGCGACAAAAGCTGGGAATGTTATAAGTTATTTTGAAGCTTTCGGAAAACAAAATAAAATAAATATGAGGAAAGTATTTTACGCGAAAGAAATGTCCGCAAATTTGATTAGTTTAGGTAAACTAACAGACAATAAGAATACGGTTATTTCCAAAGGAAATATTGCGAAAGTAATAGATGAGGATAATAAACTTACAGCTGTCGCGTTCAAAGAGAATGGGACATATAGAATAAAAAGTATATTGAAAGGGAAGAAGCACTTAGTAAACAGCGCCGAACGTAGTGGTATGAGTAAAAAGGAAAGATGGCATAGGATGCTAGGACACGTAAATTTTAAATACTTAAAGATTTTGGGTAAAGAGCAGCTAGTGACTGGCATACCGAATGAATTTGAAAAGGAACTTTTGAAATGTAGGGTGTGTATAGAAAGCAAAATGCATAACTTACCTTTCAAAAATAATCGAACTAAGGCTAGGGAAATAATGGAAATTATTCATACGGACGTATGTGGTCCCTTTGAGACTACCGGATTGAATGGAGAAAAATATTTTATTTCATTTATCGATGATTATAGTAAAATAGCTAGGATCTATTGTATAAAATCAAAGGATGAGGTCTTTGATTCTTTCGTACAGTTCGTAAATGAAGCCGAAAATTTAACGGGCAAGAGGTTAAAAATATTAAGATGCGATAATGGTAAAGAATATTTAAATAATCGAATTTATAAATTTGCTAGGGATAAAGGTATAAGAATAAATAATTGTCCAACATACGTACATGAATTAAACGGGACAGCGGAAAGGTATAATAGAACAGTGATGGACATGGCGCGTTGCTTGTTAGCGGAAGCGAAAGTACATAAAAAGTACTGGCCGGAAATAGTTTGTACAGCGGTATACTTGAAAAATCGAATATTAGCGAATACTATAGAGAGAAAGACACCTTTTGAAATATTTTTCGGGAGAAAACCAAGTGTTAAAAATCTACATCTATATGGAAGTAAAGTTTTTGTAAGAAGGCCAGAACAAAAAAGAGTTTCCAAATGGGACAAGAAGGCAGATATGGGAATTCTATTAGGATATAGTGAAGTAGGATACAGAGTCTTATTAGGTGGGAAAATAACAATAGCTAGACATGTAGAGGTCATAGAGACAGACACTAAATGTATCGGTTATGAGGAAAATTCATTAGAGGCAGATAGAAATGATAGCGAAGATAATTATTCATTGGATGGTATGGATAAGGAAGAGTTAGAAGGTAGGGAAGATGAAAATGATAGTAGTACTGAAAGCTCAAACATTAAGTATTCAGTAATACATTCAGTATTAAGAAAGCTCCAGTAAGGTATCCAGAAAAGGAAAATATTCGCGAGATTCATGCAAATTATTGTAAAATAGATATCCCTCGTACATTTGAGGAGGCGATTTGTTGCGAAAATAATGAAGATTGGAAACAGGCTATGGATAAGGAAATAGAATGTCTCTATAAGAATAAAACTTGGAAATTGGTAGAAAGGGTAAAAGGCAAAGAAGTATTAGATGTAAAATGGGTTTACACGAAAAAATCAAAGGACAGGTATAAGGCTAGATTAGTAGTAAGGGGGTTTCAACAAAGAAACGTAGCCGATGACATATATTCTCCAGTAGCGAGTAATCAGACCTTTAAAATATTGTTATCATATTGTTGTCAAAATGGATTAATAATTGAGCAAATGGATGTAGAAACTGCCTTTTTAAATGGTGAAGTAACCTCGGAGGTATATGTAAATCAACCAAAGGGATATGCGGACGGAACGAATAGAGTTTGTAAATTATCGAAAGCGCTTTATGGGTTAAAAGAAAGTCCGAGGGACTGGTATGAGTGTTTTGATAGGTATGTGACGAGATTAGGTTTTAAGAAGAATAATGTAGAATTGTGCTTATATACTTATGGAGAGGGAGAAAATGTTGTTTATTTGTTAATATACGTAGACGATTTGCTGATTTGTAGTAAAAACAAAGGGAAGATACAAAGTGTAAAAAAATTATTAACTGATAAATTTGAAATGAAAGATTTAGGTGAAGTAAAAGAATATCTTGGAATAAATATAGACTATGATTATTTAAAAAAGGAAATGAGATTAAGCCAAAAGAAATACATAGAATCATTAGTAAACAAATATAAATTACATAATAGCAAATTGTATTGTACACCTATGGAGACCAACTTAAAAATTGAAAAAGCTGATATAAATAGAGAGGACATTGGATACAAGAATTTAATTGGCGCATTGCTGTATATTAGTGTAAATACCAGACCCGATATAAGTTATAGTGTGAATTATCTGAGTAGATTTCAAGATTGTTGTAACGAGACACATTTTAAATATGCTTTGCGAATACTGAAATATTTGTACCGGACTAGAGATTTAGGGCTACATTATAAAAGCAATGAAAAATGCGAAACGATAGACTGTTATGTGGACGCCGATTGGGCAGGAGATCATATAGATAGGAAATCGACTTCTGGGTATGTAATTAGATTGTATGGAAATGTAATTGGATGGAAGTCTAAAAAACAAAGGTGTGTGACAAAAGCCTCAACGTATGCAGAGTATGTAGCTCTATCGGAAGCGGTGAGCGAAGTAATGGCTATCAGAGAATTAATAAAAATCTTCGATGTAAATCTAGACGATAACCCTGTAAAAATTTATGAGGATAACTCTGGAGTAATGAGTATAGCAAAGTACGGAAATTTTACAAAAAATTCGAAACACATTGAAGTTCATTACCACTACGTTCACGAGTACGTAAAGGAAAATAAGATAAACATAATAAAAGTAAGTACAGAAGAAAACACTGCGGATATTTTTACGAAGGCACTGTGTAGAGAGAAATTTGAAAGGTTTAGGTCATGGATGAATGTAAAATAAGAGAAATGTAAATAAAATTAAGTGTACAGTATAAATGTAAGGAGGCGTGTTAGGAAAGTGATACATTTACACTGTACATGAGAGTGTGTGTGTAAGCGTTAGAGGGTGTCCTGGTCTGAGTTGAGACAAAGTCGTCGTAAAGAAGCATCTGGAAGAGTCGGTTGGCGATAAGCGTGCGTGCAAGACGTTCTTCAGAGTGTAATATAGATGTATAGCTGTTGTGTGTGAAATAAAGTCAGTTATTTGTATTTCCAAATCCTCTGATTTCCTTAACAAATTCTGTACCCCTCCTTAAAAGAATTATTTCTGGCGACACGCGACAGTAAACATTCCAACGGTCTCTGTCCCGTGTCTCGTCTCTCGCAGACACTGTTCTTCGAGTAAGATGATTGCCAGATGTCGATGCGTCTCCGCAGTACATATTCAGCTAGCCTGAGGGCCCGTTATGAATCTTAAGATTTAGTTGGCTAAAGTCCTTCAGACAGTCAAACAATCTTTGTCCCAGGTACGGGAAGATAGGAGAGACCTATTTTTCAACGAACGCCGTCTCCCACGAGCACCATTCCCCCGAGAGCGGCTAGCATCTTTTTCTAACCACCGATATGGAGATTGACCAATTAGCAGCAACGCCATTTTCCCGCACCTTCTAAACGAAGGCTATCCTCGACGAATCCGAGGATCTCGTGTCCTTAGACACACCCAATCATAGTTTTCCTCTGCAGTATCATCGCGACGGAATGTCATTCTCTCGTGAGGTCGTATTAGCGAGTTACTTAGCGTCTGCACGCTCGGTGGATATTCCACGTTTTAACAAAGAGTCCGACTTAGATTTTGTGAGCATGTTCATCCATAATCCCGTTGACCGCCGATTCGTTATCGAACCTAGGATCATGGTCATTAGTTTCTCGAGTATCGAATTACCACGGTTACTTGTCCAATTCTATAATAATCGCATTTGCACTAGTCAATGTCTTGTATATTGCATAACGACAATGTGTAACCCAAACGAAGATTCGTTTGACGCCCCTAACCCTAATTCTAATGGAAACCCGACATATACGTATGAAAATACATGCACACGCGGGCGAACTGACCAGCTCTCTCACCCGGAAGCGGAACTCGCAGTCCACCGTGACGAGCAGCACATATATATGCCTCGATTCTCAGTCAAGCCGTCAGTCGTGCTCGCGGAACAGTGGAAGCAACATGGAGATTTTTAGATCTCTATTACGCGTCGTTGGTCTGTTCGTGCCAAGCAAGGTAGATATCATTTCCGAACTACCAATGGAGATTTCGCACTTGATACTTCGAAGATTGGATCCCCCGACCCTGCAGAGCGCCGCGCTTGTCTCGCGCAAATGGTTGAACGTATGTAGATCGGACAAGTGTCTACGACGGACAGCAAGACGTCACATGCGACATACGAGAAAGCGAGTCAGGAAAGAGTTTCTCGGGCCAGCAGCCACGAAAGCTGCTAACCAAGAATCAAGAAGTAGAGTACGTGGTGGACGGAACCTAAGACGCGAAGTAAGCTTATCCGCTGCTCGTACGGCGGTCGTCGTTGGAAGGATACGTGGTCCTCCGAAAATTTCGAAGCGAAATCGTCCCATCGATGTTGGATCACAAAAATGTATTAGATTCTAATTGATAGTATGTACCTTAATTTGACTGCTTGCTTTTGCGAGAACGTGAAAGGGACTTGTCCGGCGAAAACGATTCAGAAATGTAGCGTAAATCTTGAAATAAAATGATTCCATTGAGACGGCAATTTGTTTCAGATGCACCAATATTCTGACGAAATGTCGACAATGTATCTTACATTGACGCTGCGTCGTGCAGTGCGTTGCATTCTGTTGAGATATGTGTAATTTTCTGTGCTGGACTTGGTTAAATGCGTAGTAGAGATACTTGTATGTGCGTGTCGATGTGTGGAGGTATGTGTGTGTACTGCTTCCCGAAAAACGGATGACTGGAAACTAGTCAGTCGGTTTAGAGTCGGTTAAGAGTCGGGTATGGAAGAAAGTATGAATCGATGAATATATTAGGAATCGTCCATGGAATAAATATATTACTATTTTAATATGAATCGTTAATGTAAATTTAGTGTTCCTATAAAATTATCTCGGCTCCAAAGATCCAGAACTTTCAACACATTCGTCCCGTTAAAGTAGAATACTACATGTATCGTAACAGGTACATTATTGAATATTCATTTGAACGTATCACCGCTGCTATTGGAGATTGGGCGCTGATTAGGCGTGAGATGTACTTCTCATTTGCTGCCAGATACAGCGCAAATCAGCCGGTTCGCACTATGTCAACTCTTTGCCCTTCGAACACATTATTATTGCAGTTCTGCATATTCCGGCTTCAATTTCCATTTGGACGTATTTACGCATGCTATTGGTGATATATCTACAATTCGACTCGCGTTGTAATCCACAATTTCTGCCAAATACAGCACAAATCTGCCCGTTTTTGCTATGTCAATTCTGGGCCCCGTCAATTCCACCCCAACTGCAGATTTGCAAATTAAGCATTAAATATTCTATTGAACGTATCTCCGCTGCTACTGGTGGTATCACGACAATTCGATGCGCGTTATACTCCACATTTGCTGCCAAATACAGCAGACCTGCACCAGCTTACATTATGTCAACTCGGTTCTAGTTCAAATCCAATGATATTGCAGTACTGCATATTCAGGATCGAAAATTCCATTGAACGTTTCTACACTGCCATTGGTGCTATCTCGACAACGCCATGTGTGTTATACTCCACATTTGCTGCCAAATACAGGGCGCATCAACCGGTTTGCGCATTGTCAATGCTGTGTCCTGTCAAATACAGCGTTATTGCCATTTTGGAGATTCTGCCGGAAATATTCAATTGAACGTATCTCTGATTCCATTTGAAACATGTCCACAGCTCAATCCGCGAAATACTATACATTTGCTGCTGAATACGGCGCACCTGCTCCTGAATGCATTATGTCAAGTCGGGTCGAGGTCAAGTCCAATGTTATATCAGTACTGCATATTCAGGCTTCAATATTCAATTTAACGCATCTCCGCTGTTATTGGTAATATGTCCACAATTCGATGCGCGTTCTTCTCCAAATTTCCTGCCAAATACAGCGCACATCGTTCGGATTACGCCATGTCAAGTCTGGGCCCTGTCAAGTACAGCGTTACTGCAATTTTGCAGATTCTGCCTGAAATATTCAATTGAACGTATCAGCGTTTCCATTTGAGATATTTCGACAATTCGATCCGCGTTGTACCGTACATTTGCTGCCAAAGACAGCGCACATCAACCGGGTTGCGCAATGTCAACTCTGTACTTGGGATACATATGTGTTTGGGTGTTTGGGATATTTAGGCTTCAGTATGCAATTAATCGTATCTCCTCTGATATTGGTGGTATGTCGTAAATTCGATGCGCGTTGTACTCCTCATTCGCTGCAAAATTCAGCGCCAATCAGCCGGTTTTTGCAATGTCAACCCTGGTCCCTGCCAAAACATTTGTAATTGCAGTTTTGCATATTTAGGCTTCAGTATTCAATTAAACGTATCTCCGCTGATATTGGTGGCACGTCAACAATTCGATGCGCATTATACTCCACATTTGCTGCCAAATACAGCGCACCTGCTCCTGTTTTCATTACGTGAACTCCGGTCGAGGACAAATCCAATGTTATTCCAGTTCTGCATATTCAGGATTCAATATTCTATTGAACGTATCTCCGTTGCCATTGGTGATATCTCGAAAACTCGTTGCTCACTACGCAGCACAATTGCAGCCAAATGCAGCGCACACCAGCCTGTTTGTGGTATGTCAGCTCAGGCCCCTGCCAAATTCATTATAATTGCGGTTTCACACATTTAGGCTTAAATATTCAATTGCATGTGTCTCCGCTGCTATTGGTGGTATGTCGACAATTCGATGCGCGTTATACTCCTCATTCGCTGCCAAACACGGCGCACATCAACCGTTTTGCACAATGTCAACTCTGTGTCCTGTCCAATCCACGGTAATTGCCGTTTTGGAGATTCTACCGGAAATATTCAATTGAACGTATCTCCCATTCCACTGGAGATATGACAACAATTCGATGCGCACTATACCCCACATTTGTCACATACAACCCACATCAATCGGTTTGCGCAATGTCATCTCTGTATCCTGTCGAATCCATTGTAGTTGCACTTTGGCTTATCTATTCAATTATACGTATCACCGCTGGTATTGGTGGTATGTTGACAGTTCGATGCGTGTTATTGTCAAGGTAAAGAGATGATTCGGAAATATAAATAATTTACTTTATTTCACACACAACTGCTATACATATGTCGGAGATGAAAGTACATCGGAGCCTTCCCTTTGGAACCTGGGGAAAATCCCTTAACACCGTAATCTAGATTTTATCATAGGCGTAATTAAGCAATTGTCGTCTTTCGATCCGATTGTATTTGTTCGAGATTTGTGATAATGAGTTTGGGATCGAGGCGACAGCCAGTCGCCGAACGTAGCCGCGGTCACGGGATGAACGCTTTGTATATCAAAGGTATGAAGTAATTCTGTTAGGAAAGTGATACATTTACACTGTACATGAGAGTGTGTGTGTAAGCGTTAGAGGGTGTCCTGGTCTGAGTTGAGACAAAGTCGTCGTAAAGAAGCATCTGGAAGAGTCGGTTGGCGACAAGCGTGCGTGCAAGACGTTCTTCAGAGTGTAATATAGATGTATAGCTGTTGTGTGTGAAATAAAGTCAGTTATTTGTATTTCCAAATCCTCTGATTTCCTTAACATGGTAGCAGAGCGTGGTTTATAGTTTTGCAAGATATTTAGTGCGTGTTTTTTCAATCTTGCGAGTTAGTTCGAGTGAGTTTCAATAAGGGAAGAAACGTTCAAAGAAAGAAGAGAAAAGATATACTTCGAGCACGTGGGAACGCTTGAGTAAGATATAAGGAATCAATTAAAATGGAGAGATCGGAAATCATGATACCTAAATTCGATGGTGAGGATTATGGAATGTGGAAGCAAAGAATTACGATGTTTCTCAAGTATAAGGAATGTGATATTGTTATAACAAGAATGAAGAACGAAAGAGACAATGAAGACTGGGACAAAAAGGATTTGAAAGCAATAAATATAATTTATAGTGCAATATCGAATGGACAATTGGAGTATGTTAGGGAAGAAAAAACGGCGTATGAAATAGTAAAAAAGTTCGATGAAATGTACTTGAAAGAGTCGACGGCACTACAGATTGTGTGCAGAAGGAGATTGGAAAAGATAAGACTGGATAACTACGGTGATTCAGCATCGTTTTTCAGAGATTTCGAAAAATTAACAAATGAATTAAAAAGTGCGGGCGCACAAGTGAGTGAGAGGGAAAAACTAAATTACATGCTGAATACGTTACCCGAAGAATACAGCTACATAGCGGACATAATAGATGCATTGAAAGAAGAGGATCAAACGGTAGCGTATGTGAAAAATAAAATTGAAATGGCGGAGAAGAAAAATAAGTCCAATCGTGGAGAAAGGCAAACCAACGCCTTTTCTGCAAAAAAGGAAGGATGCTTCAAATGTGGAAGATTAGGACACTTTGCGAGAGAGTGTCAAAATGGCGTCCAAGCGGGAAGCAGTAACGGCTATAGGCATGGGCCAACACGTGGTCGCAGCAGAGGACAAGGATACAAAGGCAATACGAGCAGGGGACGTGGAAACTTCCATCGTCAATCAACAACCGGCACGGGCGAGCATGGAAACTCAAGAGTAGGCACATGGATAGCAACGGCGCACGCAGCACACAACAGCGAGACGAATGAGATAAGTGAGAAGGAAATAATGTGGCTATTAGATAGCGGTTGTACCGATCACATAAATTATTTTGATAAATCTATCGACCTAAAAGAACCGGTAAATATATATTTAGGCGATAATAGACCGATAAAAGCGACAAAAGTTGGGAATGTTATAAGTTATTTTGAAGCTTTCGGAAAACAAAATAAAATAAATATGAGGAAAGTATTTTACGCGAAAGAAATGTCCGCAAATTTGATTAGTTTAGGTAAACTAACAGACAATAAGAATACGGTTATTTCCAAAGGAAATATTGCGAAAGTAATAGATGAGGATAATAAACTTACAGCTGTCGCGTTCAAAGAGAATGGGACATATAGAATAAAAAGTATATTGAAAGGGAAGAAGCACTTAGTAAACAGCGCCGAACGTAGTGGTATGAGTAAAAAGGAAAGATGGCATAGGATGCTAGGACACGTAAATTTTAAATACTTAAAGATTTTGGGTAAAGAGCAGCTAGTGACTGGCATACCGAATGAATTTGAAAAGGAACTTTTGAAATGTAGGGTGTGTATAGAAAGCAAAATGCATAACTTACCTTTCAAAAATAATCGAACTAAGGCTAGGGAAATAATGGAAATTATTCATACGGACGTATGTGGTCCCTTTAAGACTACCGGATTGAATGGAGAAAAATATTTTATTTCATTTATCGATGATTATAGTAAAATAGCTAGGATCTATTGTATAAAATCAAAGGATGAGGTCTTTGATTCTTTCGTACAGTTCGTAAATGAAGCCGAAAATTTAACGGGCAAGAGGTTAAAAATATTAAGATGCGATAATGGTAAAGAATATTTAAATAATCGAATTTATAAATTTGCTAGGGATAAAGGTATAAGAATAAATAATTGTCCAACATACGTACATGAATTAAACGGGACAGCGGAAAGGTATAATAGAACAGTGATGGACATGGCGCGTTGCTTGTTAGCGGAAGCGAAAGTACATAAAAAGTACTGGCCGGAAATAGTTTGTACAGCGGTATACTTGAAAAATCGAATATTAGCGAATACTATAGAGAGAAAGACACCTTTTGAAATATTTTTCGGGAGAAAACCAAGTGTTAAAAATCTACATCTATATGGAAGTAAAGTTTTTGTAAGAAGGCCAGAACAAAAAAGAGTTTCCAAATGGGACAAGAAGGCAGATATGGGAATTCTATTAGGATATAGTGAAGTAGGATACAGAGTCTTATTAGGTGGGAAAATAACAATAGCTAGACATGTAGAGGTCATAGAGACAGACACTAAATGTATCGGTTATGAGGAAAATTCATTAGAGGCAGATAGAAATGATAGCGAAGATAATTATTCATTGGATGGTATGGATAAGGAAGAGTTAGAAGGTAGGGAAGATGAAAATGATAGTAGTACTGAAAGCTCAAACATTAAGTATTCAGTAATACATTCAGTATTAAGAAAACTCCAGTAAGGTATCCAGAAAAGGAAAATATTCGCGAGATTCATGCAAATTATTGTAAAATAGATATCCCTCGTACATTTGAGGAGGCGATTTGTTGCGAAAATAATGAAGATTGGAAACAGGCTATGGATAAGGAAATAGAATGTCTCTATAAGAATAAAACTTGGAAATTGGTAGAAAGGGTAAAAGGCAAAGAAGTATTAGATGTAAAATGGGTTTACACGAAAAAATCAAAGGACAGGTATAAGGCTAGATTAGTAGTAAGGGGGTTTCAACAAAGAAACGTAGCCGATGACATATATTCTCCAGTAGCGAGTAATCAGACCTTTAAAATATTGTTATCATATTGTTGTCAAAATGGATTAATAATTGAGCAAATGGATGTAGAAACTGCCTTTTTAAATGGTGAAGTAACCTCGGAGGTATATGTAAATCAACCAAAGGGATATGCGGACGGAACGAATAGAGTTTGTAAATTATCGAAAGCGCTTTATGGGTTAAAAGAAAGTCCGAGGGACTGGTATGAGTGTTTTGATAGGTATGTGACGAGATTAGGTTTTAAGAAGAATAATGTAGAATTGTGCTTATATACTTATGGAGAGGGAGAAAATGTTGTTTATTTGTTAATATACGTAGACGATTTGCTGATTTGTAGTAAAAACAAAGGGAAGATACAAAGTGTAAAAAAATTATTAACTGATAAATTTGAAATGAAAGATTTAGGTGAAGTAAAAGAATATCTTGGAATAAATATAGACTATGATTATTTAAAAAAGGAAATGAGATTAAGCCAAAAGAAATACATAGAATCATTAGTAAACAAATATAAATTACATAATAGCAAATTGTATTGTACACCTATGGAGACCAACTTAAAAATTGAAAAAGCTGATATAAATAGAGAGGACATTGGATACAAGAATTTAATTGGCGCATTGCTGTATATTAGTGTAAATACCAGACCCGATATAAGTTATAGTGTGAATTATCTGAGTAGATTTCAAGATTGTTGTAACGAGACACATTTTAAATATGCTTTGCGAATACTGAAATATTTGTACCGGACTAGAGATTTAGGGCTACATTATAAAAGCAATGAAAAATGCGAAACGATAGACTGTTATGTGGACGCCGATTGGGCAGGAGATCATATAGATAGGAAATCGACTTCTGGGTATGTAATTAGATTGTATGGAAATGTAATTGGATGGAAGTCTAAAAAACAAAGGTGTGTGACAAAAGCCTCAACGTATGCAGAGTATGTAGCTCTATCGGAAGCGGTGAGCGAAGTAATGGCTATCAGAGAATTAATAAAAATCTTCGATGTAAATCTAGACGATAACCCTGTAAAAATTTATGAGGATAACTCTGGAGTAATGAGTATAGCAAAGTACGGAAATTTTACAAAAAATTCGAAACACATTGAAGTTCATTACCACTACGTTCACGAGTACGTAAAGGAAAATAAGATAAACATAATAAAAGTAAGTACAGAAGAAAACACTGCGGATATTTTTACGAAGGCACTGTGTAGAGAGAAATTTGAAAGGTTTAGGTCATGGATGAATGTAAAATAAGAGAAATGTAAATAAAATTAAGTGTACAGTATAAATGTAAGGAGGCGTGTTAGGAAAGTGATACATTTACACTGTACATGAGAGTGTGTGTGTAAGCGTTAGAGGGTGTCCTGGTCTGAGTTGAGACAAAGTCGTCGTAAAGAAGCATCTGGAAGAGTCGGTTGGCGACAAGCGTGCGTGCAAGACGTTCTTCAGAGTGTAATATAGATGTATAGCTGTTGTGTGTGAAATAAAGTCAGTTATTTGTATTTCCAAATCCTCTGATTTCCTTAACAAATTCTGTACCCCTCCTTAAAAGAATTATTTCTGGCGACACGCGACAGTAAACATTCCAACGGTCTCTGTCCCGTGTCTCGTCTCTCGCAGACACTGTTCTTCGAGTAAGATGATTGCCAGATGTCGATGCGTCTCCGCAGTACATATTCAGCTAGCCTGAGGGCCCGTTATGAATCTTAAGATTTAGTTGGCTAAAGTCCTTCAGACAGTCAAACAATCTTTGTCCCAGGTACGGGAAGATAGGAGAGACCTATTTTTCAACGAACGCCGTCTCCCACGAGCACCATTCCCCCGAGAGCGGCTAGCATCTTTTTCTAACCACCGATATGGAGATTGACCAATTAGCAGCAACGCCATTTTCCCGCACCTTCTAAACGAAGGCTATCCTCGACGAATCCGAGGATCTCGTGTCCTTAGACACACCCAATCATAGTTTTCCTCTGCAGCATCATCGCGACGGAATGTCATTCTCTCGTGAGGTCGTATTAGCGAGTTACTTAGCGTCTGCACGCTCGGTGGATATTCCACGTTTTAACAAAGAGTCCGACTTAGATTTTGTGAGCATGTTCATCCATAATCCCGTTGACCGCCGATTCGTTATCGAACCTAGGATCATGGTCATTAGTTTCTCGAGTATCGAATTACCACGGTTACTTGTCCAATTCTATAATAATCGCATTTGCACTAGTCAATGTCTTGTATATTGCATAACGACAATGTGTAACCCAAACGAAGATTCGTTTGACGCCCCTAACCCTAATTCTAATGGAAACCCGACATATACGTATGAAAATACATGCACACGCGGGCGAACTGACCAGCTCTCTCACCCGGAAGCGGAACTCGCAGTCCACCGTGACGAGCAGCACATATATATGCCTCGATTCTCAGTCAAGCCGTCAGTCGTGCTCGCGGAACAGTGGAAGCAACATGGAGATTTTTAGATCTCTATTACGCGTCGTTGGTCTGTTCGTGCCAAGCAAGGTAGATATCATTTCCGAACTACCAATGGAGATTTCGCACTTGATACTTCGAAGATTGGATCCCCCGACCCTGCAGAGCGCCGCGCTTGTCTCGCGCAAATGGTTGAACGTATGTAGATCGGACAAGTGTCTACGACGGACAGCAAGACGTCACATGCGACATACGAGAAAGCGAGTCAGGAAAGAGTTTCTCGGGCCAGCAGCCACGAAAGCTGCTAACCAAGAATCAAGAAGTAGAGTACGTGGTGGACGGAACCTAAGACGCGAAGTAAGCTTATCCGCTGCTCGTACGGCGGTCGTCGTTGGAAGGATACGTGGTCCTCCGAAAATTTCGAAGCGAAATCGTCCCATCGATGTTGGATCACAAAAATGTATTAGATTCTAATTGATAGTATGTACCTTAATTTGACTGCTTGCTTTTGCGAGAACGTGAAAGGGACTTGTCCGGCGAAAACGATTCAGAAATGTAGCGTAAATCTTGAAATAAAATGATTCCATTGAGACGGCAATTTGTTTCAGATGCACCAATATTCTGACGAAATGTCGACAATGTATCTTACATTGACGCTGCGTCGTGCAGTGCGTTGCATTCTGTTGAGATATGTGTAATTTTCTGTGCTGGACTTGGTTAAATGCGTAGTAGAGATACTTGTATGTGCGTGTCGATGTGTGGAGGTATGTGTGTGTACTGCTTCCCGAAAAACGGATGACTGGAAACTAGTCAGTCGGTTTAGAGTCGGTTAAGAGTCGGGTATGGAAGAAAGTATGAATCGATGAATATATTAGGAATCGTCCATGGAATAAATATATTACTATTTTAATATGAATCGTTAATGTAAATTTAGTGTTCCTATAAAATTATCTCGGCTCCAAAGATCCAGAACTTTCAACACATTCGTCCCGTTAAAGTAGAATACTACATGTATCGTAACAGGTACATTATTGAATATTCATTTGAACGTATCACCGCTGCTATTGGAGATTGGGCGCTGATTAGGCGTGAGATGTACTTCTCATTTGCTGCCAGATACAGCGCAAATCAGCCGGTTCGCACTATGTCAACTCTTTGCCCTTCGAACACATTATTATTGCAGTTCTGCATATTCCGGCTTCAATTTCCATTTGGACGTATTTACGCATGCTATTGGTGATATATCTACAATTCGACTCGCGTTGTAATCCACAATTTCTGCCAAATACAGCACAAATCTGCCCGTTTTTGCTATGTCAATTCTGGGCCCCGTCAATTCCACCCCAACTGCAGATTTGCAAATTAAGCATTAAATATTCTATTGAACGTATCTCCGCTGCTACTGGTGGTATCACGACAATTCGATGCGCGTTATACTCCACATTTGCTGCCAAATACAGCAGACCTGCACCAGCTTACATTATGTCAACTCGGTTCTAGTTCAAATCCAATGATATTGCAGTACTGCATATTCAGGATCGAAAATTCCATTGAACGTTTCTACACTGCCATTGGTGCTATCTCGACATCGCCATGTGTGTTATACTCCACATTTGCTGCCAAATACAGGGCGCATCAACCGGTTTGCGCATTGTCAATGCTGTGTCCTGTCAAATACAGCGTTATTGCCATTTTGGAGATTCTGCCGGAAATATTCAATTGAACGTATCTCTGATTCCATTTGAAACATGTCCACAGCTCAATCCGCGAAATACTATACATTTGCTGCTGAATACGGCGCACCTGCTCCTGAATGCATTATGTCAAGTCGGGTCGAGGTCAAGTCCAATGTTATATCAGTACTGCATATTCAGGCTTCAATATTCAATTTAACGCATCTCCGCTGTTATTGGTAATATGTCCACAATTCGATGCGCGTTCTTCTCCAAATTTCCTGCCAAATACAGCGCACATCGTTCGGATTACGCCATGTCAAGTCTGGGCCCTGTCAAGTACAGCGTTACTGCAATTTTGCAGATTCTGCCTGAAATATTCAATTGAACGTATCAGCGTTTCCATTTGAGATATTTCGACAATTCGATCC
Organism: Bombus flavifrons; assembly: GCF_040668555.2. Taxonomy (NCBI): domain Eukaryota; kingdom Metazoa; phylum Arthropoda; class Insecta; order Hymenoptera; family Apidae; genus Bombus; species Bombus flavifrons. The sequence goes on along the minus strand of NW_027184793.1, from coordinate 143,257 downwards.
GCGTTGTACCGTACATTTGCTGCCAAAGACAGCGCACATCAACCGGGTTGCGCAATGTCAACTCTGTACTTGGGATACATATGTGTTTGGGTGTTTGGGATATTTAGGCTTCAGTATGCAATTAATCGTATCTCCTCTGATATTGGTGGTATGTCGTAAATTCGATGCGCGTTGTACTCCTCATTCGCTGCAAAATTCAGCGCCAATCAGCCGGTTTTTGCAATGTCAACCCTGGTCCCTGCCAAAACATTTGTAATTGCAGTTTTGCATATTTAGGCTTCAGTATTCAATTAAACGTATCTCCGCTGATATTGGTGGCACGTCAACAATTCGATGCGCATTATACTCCACATTTGCTGCCAAATACAGCGCACCTGCTCCTGTTTTCATTACGTGAACTCCGGTCGAGGACAAATCCAATGTTATTCCAGTTCTGCATATTCAGGATTCAATATTCTATTGAACGTATCTCCGTTGCCATTGGTGATATCTCGAAAACTCGTTGCTCACTACGCAGCACAATTGCAGCCAAATGCAGCGCACACCAGCCTGTTTGTGGTATGTCAGCTCAGGCCCCTGCCAAATTCATTATAATTGCGGTTTCACACATTTAGGCTTAAATATTCAATTGCATGTGTCTCCGCTGCTATTGGTGGTATGTCGACAATTCGATGCGCGTTATACTCCTCATTCGCTGCCAAACACGGCGCACATCAACCGTTTTGCACAATGTCAACTCTGTGTCCTGTCCAATCCACGGTAATTGCCGTTTTGGAGATTCTACCGGAAATATTCAATTGAACGTATCTCCCATTCCACTGGAGATATGACAACAATTCGATGCGCACTATACCCCACATTTGTCACATACAACCCACATCAATCGGTTTGCGCAATGTCATCTCTGTATCCTGTCGAATCCATTGTAGTTGCACTTTGGCTTATCTATTCAATTATACGTATCACCGCTGGTATTGGTGGTATGTTGACAGTTCGATGCGTGTTATTGTCAAGGTAAAGAGATGATTCGGAAATATAAATAATTTACTTTATTTCACACACAACTGCTATACATATGTCGGAGATGAAAGTACATCGGAGCCTTCCCTTTGGAACCTGGGGAAAATCCCTTAACACCGTAATCTAGATTTTATCATAGGCGTAATTAAGCAATTGTCGTCTTTCGATCCGATTGTATTTGTTCGAGATTTGTGATAATGAGTTTGGGATCGAGGCGACAGCCAGTCGCCGAACGTAGCCGCGGTCACGGGATGAACGCTTTGTATATCAAAGGTATGAAGTAATTCTGTTAGGAAAGTGATACATTTACACTGTACATGAGAGTGTGTGTGTAAGCGTTAGAGGGTGTCCTGGTCTGAGTTGAGACAAAGTCGTCGTAAAGAAGCATCTGGAAGAGTCGGTTGGCGACAAGCGTGCGTGCAAGACGTTCTTCAGAGTGTAATATAGATGTATAGCTGTTGTGTGTGAAATAAAGTCAGTTATTTGTATTTCCAAATCCTCTGATTTCCTTAACATGGTAGCAGAGCGTGGTTTATAGTTTTGCAAGATATTTAGTGCGTGTTTTTTCAATCTTGCGAGTTAGTTCGAGTGAGTTTCAATAAGGGAAGAAACGTTCAAAGAAAGAAGAGAAAAGATATACTTCGAGCACGTGGGAACGCTTGAGTAAGATATAAGGAATCAATTAAAATGGAGAGATCGGAAATCATGATACCTAAATTCGATGGTGAGGATTATGGAATGTGGAAGCAAAGAATTACGATGTTTCTCAAGTATAAGGAATGTGATATTGTTATAACAAGAATGAAGAACGAAAGAGACAATGAAGACTGGGACAAAAAGGATTTGAAAGCAATAAATATAATTTATAGTGCAATATCGAATGGACAATTGGAGTATGTTAGGGAAGAAAAAACGGCGTATGAAATAGTAAAAAAGTTCGATGAAATGTACTTGAAAGAGTCGACGGCACTACAGATTGTGTGCAGAAGGAGATTGGAAAAGATAAGACTGGATAACTACGGTGATTCAGCATCGTTTTTCAGAGATTTCGAAAAATTAACAAATGAATTAAAAAGTGCGGGCGCACAAGTGAGTGAGAGGGAAAAACTAAATTACATGCTGAATACGTTACCCGAAGAATACAGCTACATAGCGGACATAATAGATGCATTGAAAGAAGAGGATCAAACGGTAGCGTATGTGAAAAATAAAATTGAAATGGCGGAGAAGAAAAATAAGTCCAATCGTGGAGAAAGGCAAACCAACGCCTTTTCTGCAAAAAAGGAAGGATGCTTCAAATGTGGAAGATTAGGACACTTTGCGAGAGAGTGTCAAAATGGCGTCCAAGCGGGAAGCAGTAACGGCTATAGGCATGGGCCAACACGTGGTCGCAGCAGAGGACAAGGATACAAAGGCAATACGAGCAGGGGACGTGGAAACTTCCATCGTCAATCAACAACCGGCACGGGCGAGCATGGAAACTCAAGAGCAGGCACATGGATAGCAACGGCGCACGCAGCACACAACAGCGAGACGAATGAGATAAGTGAGAAGGAAATAATGTGGCTATTAGATAGCGGTTGTACCGATCACATAATTAATGACATAAATTATTTTGATAAATCTATCGACCTAAAAGAACCGGTAAATATATATTTAGGCGATAATAGACCGATAAAAGCGACAAAAGCTGGGAATGTTATAAGTTATTTTGAAGCTTTCGGAAAACAAAATAAAATAAATATGAGGAAAGTATTTTACGCGAAAGAAATGTCCGCAAATTTGATTAGTTTAGGTAAACTAACAGACAATAAGAATACGGTTATTTCCAAAGGAAATATTGCGAAAGTAATAGATGAGGATAATAAACTTACAGCTGTCGCGTTCAAAGAGAATGGGACATATAGAATAAAAAGTATATTGAAAGGGAAGAAGCACTTAGTAAACAGCGCCGAACGTAGTGGTATGAGTAAAAAGGAAAGATGGCATAGGATGCTAGGACACGTAAATTTTAAATACTTAAAGATTTTGGGTAAAGAGCAGCTAGTGACTGGCATACCGAATGAATTTGAAAAGGAACTTTTGAAATGTAGGGTGTGTATAGAAAGCAAAATGCATAACTTACCTTTCAAAAATAATCGAACTAAGGCTAGGGAAATAATGGAAATTATTCATACGGACGTATGTGGTCCCTTTAAGACTACCGGATTGAATGGAGAAAAATATTTTATTTCATTTATCGATGATTATAGTAAAATAGCTAGGATCTATTGTATAAAATCAAAGGATGAGGTCTTTGATTCTTTCGTACAGTTCGTAAATGAAGCCGAAAATTTAACGGGCAAGAGGTTAAAAATATTAAGATGCGATAATGGTAAAGAATATTTAAATAATCGAATTTATAAATTTGCTAGGGATAAAGGTATAAGAATAAATAATTGTCCAACATACGTACATGAATTAAACGGGACAGCGGAAAGGTATAATAGAACAGTGATGGACATGGCGCGTTGCTTGTTAGCGGAAGCGAAAGTACATAAAAAGTACTGGCCGGAAATAGTTTGTACAGCGGTATACTTGAAAAATCGAATATTAGCGAATACTATAGAGAGAAAGACACCTTTTGAAATATTTTTCGGGAGAAAACCAAGTGTTAAAAATCTACATCTATATGGAAGTAAAGTTTTTGTAAGAAGGCCAGAACAAAAAAGAGTTTCCAAATGGGACAAGAAGGCAGATATGGGAATTCTATTAGGATATAGTGAAGTAGGATACAGAGTCTTATTAGGTGGGAAAATAACAATAGCTAGACATGTAGAGGTCATAGAGACAGACACTAAATGTATCGGTTATGAGGAAAATTCATTAGAGGCAGATAGAAATGATAGCGAAGATAATTATTCATTGGATGGTATGGATAAGGAAGAGTTAGAAGGTAGGGAAGATGAAAATGATAGTAGTACTGAAAGCTCAAACATTAAGTATTCAGTAATACATTCAGTATTAAGAAAACTCCAGTAAGGTATCCAGAAAAGGAAAATATTCGCGAGATTCATGCAAATTATTGTAAAATAGATATCCCTCGTACATTTGAGGAGGCGATTTGTTGCGAAAATAATGAAGATTGGAAACAGGCTATGGATAAGGAAATAGAATGTCTCTATAAGAATAAAACTTGGAAATTGGTAGAAAGGGTAAAAGGCAAAGAAGTATTAGATGTAAAATGGGTTTACACGAAAAAATCAAAGGACAGGTATAAGGCTAGATTAGTAGTAAGGGGGTTTCAACAAAGAAACGTAGCCGATGACATATATTCTCCAGTAGCGAGTAATCAGACCTTTAAAATATTGTTATCATATTGTTGTCAAAATGGATTAATAATTGAGCAAATGGATGTAGAAACTGCCTTTTTAAATGGTGAAGTAACCTCGGAGGTATATGTAAATCAACCAAAGGGATATGCGGACGGAACGAATAGAGTTTGTAAATTATCGAAAGCGCTTTATGGGTTAAAAGAAAGTCCGAGGGACTGGTATGAGTGTTTTGATAGGTATGTGACGAGATTAGGTTTTAAGAAGAATAATGTAGAATTGTGCTTATATACTTATGGAGAGGGAGAAAATGTTGTTTATTTGTTAATATACGTAGACGATTTGCTGATTTGTAGTAAAAACAAAGGGAAGATACAAAGTGTAAAAAAATTATTAACTGATAAATTTGAAATGAAAGATTTAGGTGAAGTAAAAGAATATCTTGGAATAAATATAGACTATGATTATTTAAAAAAGGAAATGAGATTAAGCCAAAAGAAATACATAGAATCATTAGTAAACAAATATAAATTACATAATAGCAAATTGTATTGTACACCTATGGAGACCAACTTAAAAATTGAAAAAGCTGATATAAATAGAGAGGACATTGGATACAAGAATTTAATTGGCGCATTGCTGTATATTAGTGTAAATACCAGACCCGATATAAGTTATAGTGTGAATTATCTGAGTAGATTTCAAGATTGTTGTAACGAGACACATTTTAAATATGCTTTGCGAATACTGAAATATTTGTACCGGACTAGAGATTTAGGGCTACATTATAAAAGCAATGAAAAATGCGAAACGATAGACTGTTATGTGGACGCCGATTGGGCAGGAGATCATATAGATAGGAAATCGACTTCTGGGTATGTAATTAGATTGTATGGAAATGTAATTGGATGGAAGTCTAAAAAACAAAGGTGTGTGACAAAAGCCTCAACGTATGCAGAGTATGTAGCTCTATCGGAAGCGGTGAGCGAAGTAATGGCTATCAGAGAATTAATAAAAATCTTCGATGTAAATCTAGACGATAACCCTGTAAAAATTTATGAGGATAACTCTGGAGTAATGAGTATAGCAAAGTACGGAAATTTTACAAAAAATTCGAAACACATTGAAGTTCATTACCACTACGTTCACGAGTACGTAAAGGAAAATAAGATAAACATAATAAAAGTAAGTACAGAAGAAAACACTGCGGATATTTTTACGAAGGCACTGTGTAGAGAGAAATTTGAAAGGTTTAGGTCATGGATGAATGTAAAATAAGAGAAATGTAAATAAAATTAAGTGTACAGTATAAATGTAAGGAGGCGTGTTAGGAAAGTGATACATTTACACTGTACATGAGAGTGTGTGTGTAAGCGTTAGAGGGTGTCCTGGTCTGAGTTGAGACAAAGTCGTCGTAAAGAAGCATCTGGAAGAGTCGGTTGGCGACAAGCGTGCGTGCAAGACGTTCTTCAGAGTGTAATATAGATGTATAGCTGTTGTGTGTGAAATAAAGTCAGTTATTTGTATTTCCAAATCCTCTGATTTCCTTAACAAATTCTGTACCCCTCCTTAAAAGAATTATTTCTGGCGACACGCGACAGTAAACATTCCAACGGTCTCTGTCCCGTGTCTCGTCTCTCGCAGACACTGTTCTTCGAGTAAGATGATTGCCAGATGTCGATGCGTCTCCGCAGTACATATTCAGCTAGCCTGAGGGCCCGTTATGAATCTTAAGATTTAGTTGGCTAAAGTCCTTCAGACAGTCAAACAATCTTTGTCCCAGGTACGGGAAGATAGGAGAGACCTATTTTTCAACGAACGCCGTCTCCCACGAGCACCATTCCCCCGAGAGCGGCTAGCATCTTTTTCTAACCACCGATATGGAGATTGACCAATTAGCAGCAACGCCATTTTCCCGCACCTTCTAAACGAAGGCTATCCTCGACGAATCCGAGGATCTCGTGTCCTTAGACACACCCAATCATAGTTTTCCTCTGCAGCATCATCGCGACGGAATGTCATTCTCTCGTGAGGTCGTATTAGCGAGTTACTTAGCGTCTGCACGCTCGGTGGATATTCCACGTTTTAACAAAGAGTCCGACTTAGATTTTGTGAGCATGTTCATCCATAATCCCGTTGACCGCCGATTCGTTATCGAACCTAGGATCATGGTCATTAGTTTCTCGAGTATCGAATTACCACGGTTACTTGTCCAATTCTATAATAATCGCATTTGCACTAGTCAATGTCTTCTATATTGCATAACGACAATGTGTAACCCAAACGAAGATTCGTTTGACGCCCCTAACCCTAATTCTAATGGAAACCCGACATATACGTATGAAAATACATGCACACGCGGGCGAACTGACCAGCTCTCTCACCCGGAAGCGGAACTCGCAGTCCACCGTGACGAGCAGCACATATATATGCCTCGATTCTCAGTCAGGCCGTCAGTCGTGCTCGCGGAACAGTGGAAGCAACATGGAGATTTTTAGATCTCTATTACGCGTCGTTGGTCTGTTCGTGCCAAGCAAGGTAGATATCATTTCCGAACTACCAATGGAGATTTCGCACTTGATACTTCGAAGATTGGATCCCCCGACCCTGCAGAGCGCCGCGCTTGTCTCGCGCAAATGGTTGAACGTATGTAGATCGGACAAGTGTCTACGACGGACAGCAAGACGTCACATGCGACATACGAGAAAGCGAGTCAGGAAAGAGTTTCTCGGGCCAGCAGCCACGAAAGCTGCTAACCAAGAATCAAGAAGTAGAGTACGTGGTGGACGGAACCTAAGACGCGAAGTAAGCTTATCCGCTGCTCGTACGGCGGTCGTCGTTGGAAGGATACGTGGTCCTCCGAAAATTTCGAAGCGAAATCGTCCCATCGATGTTGGATCACAAAAATGTATTAGATTCTAATTGATAGTATGTACCTTAATTTGACTGCTTGCTTTTGCGAGAACGTGAAAGGGACTTGTCCGGCGAAAACGATTCAGAAATGTAGCGTAAATCTTGAAATAAAATGATTCCATTGAGACGGCAATTTGTTTCAGATGCACCAATATTCTGACGAAATGTCGACAATGTATCTTACATTGACGCTGCGTCGTGCAGTGCGTTGCATTCTGTTGAGATATGTGTAATTTTCTGTGCTGGACTTGGTTAAATGCGTAGTAGAGATACTTGTATGTGCGTGTCGATGTGTGGAGGTATGTGTGTGTACTGCTTCCCGAAAAACGGATGACTGGAAACTAGTCAGTCGGTTTAGAGTCGGTTAAGAGTCGGGTATGGAAGAAAGTATGAATCGATGAATATATTAGGAATCGTCCATGGAATAAATATATTACTATTTTAATATGAATCGTTAATGTAAATTTAGTGTTCCTATAAAATTATCTCGGCTCCAAAGATCCAGAACTTTCAACACATTCGTCCCGTTAAAGTAGAATACTACATGTATCGTAACAGGTACATTATTGAATATTCATTTGAACGTATCACCGCTGCTATTGGAGATTGGGCGCTGATTAGGCGTGAGATGTACTTCTCATTTGCTGCCAGATACAGCGCAAATCAGCCGGTTCGCACTATGTCAACTCTTTGCCCTTCGAACACATTATTATTGCAGTTCTGCATATTCCGGCTTCAATTTCCATTTGGACGTATTTACGCATGCTATTGGTGATATATCTACAATTCGACTCGCGTTGTAATCCACAATTTCTGCCAAATACAGCACAAATCTGCCCGTTTTTGCTATGTCAATTCTGGGCCCCGTCAATTCCACCCCAACTGCAGATTTGCAAATTAAGCATTAAATATTCTATTGAACGTATCTCCGCTGCTACTGGTGGTATCACGACAATTCGATGCGCGTTATACTCCACATTTGCTGCCAAATACAGCAGACCTGCACCAGCTTACATTATGTCAACTCGGTTCTAGTTCAAATCCAATGATATTGCAGTACTGCATATTCAGGATCGAAAATTCCATTGAACGTTTCTACACTGCCATTGGTGCTATCTCGACAACGCCATGTGTGTTATACTCCACATTTGCTGCCAAATACAGGGCGCATCAACCGGTTTGCGCATTGTCAATGCTGTGTCCTGTCAAATACAGCGTTATTGCCATTTTGGAGATTCTGCCGGAAATATTCAATTGAACGTATCTCTGATTCCATTTGAAACATGTCCACAGCTCAATCCGCGAAATACTATACATTTGCTGCTGAATACGGCGCACCTGCTCCTGAATGCATTATGTCAAGTCGGGTCGAGGTCAAGTCCAATGTTATATCAGTACTGCATATTCAGGCTTCAATATTCAATTTAACGCATCTCCGCTGTTATTGGTAATATGTCCACAATTCGATGCGCGTTCTTCTCCAAATTTCCTGCCAAATACAGCGCACATCGTTCGGATTACGCCATGTCAAGTCTGGGCCCTGTCAAGTACAGCGTTACTGCAATTTTGCAGATTCTGCCTGAAATATTCAATTGAACGTATCAGCGTTTCCATTTGAGATATTTCGACAATTCGATCCGCGTTGTACCGTACATTTGCTGCCAAAGACAGCGCACATCAACCGGGTTGCGCAATGTCAACTCTGTACTTGGGATACATATGTGTTTGGGTGTTTGGGATATTTAGGCTTCAGTATGCAATTAATCGTATCTCCTCTGATATTGGTGGTATGTCGTAAATTCGATGCGCGTTGTACTCCTCATTCGCTGCAAAATTCAGCGCCAATCAGCCGGTTTTTGCAATGTCAACCCTGGTCCCTGCCAAAACATTTGTAATTGCAGTTTTGCATATTTAGGCTTCAGTATTCAATTAAACGTATCTCCGCTGATATTGGTGGCACGTCAACAATTCGATGCGCATTATACTCCACATTTGCTGCCAAATACAGCGCACCTGCTCCTGTTTTCATTACGTGAACTCCGGTCGAGGACAAATCCAATGTTATTCCAGTTCTGCATATTCAGGATTCAATATTCTATTGAACGTATCTCCGTTGCCATTGGTGATATCTCGAAAACTCGTTGCTCACTACGCAGCACAATTGCAGCCAAATGCAGCGCACACCAGCCTGTTTGTGGTATGTCAGCTCAGGCCCCTGCCAAATTCATTATAATTGCGGTTTCACACATTTAGGCTTAAATATTCAATTGCATGTGTCTCCGCTGCTATTGGTGGTATGTCGACAATTCGATGCGCGTTATACTCCTCATTCGCTGCCAAACACGGCGCACATCAACCGTTTTGCACAATGTCAACTCTGTGTCCTGTCCAATCCACGGTAATTGCCGTTTTGGAGATTCTACCGGAAATATTCAATTGAACGTATCTCCCATTCCACTGGAGATATGACAACAATTCGATGCGCACTATACCCCACATTTGTCACATACAACCCACATCAATCGGTTTGCGCAATGTCATCTCTGTATCCTGTCGAATCCATTGTAGTTGCACTTTGGCTTATCTATTCAATTATACGTATCACCGCTGGTATTGGTGGTATGTTGACAGTTCGATGCGTGTTATTGTCAAGGTAAAGAGATGATTCGGAAATATAAATAATTTACTTTATTTCACACACAACTGCTATACATATGTCGGAGATGAAAGTACATCGGAGCCTTCCCTTTGGAACCTGGGGAAAATCCCTTAACACCGTAATCTAGATTTTATCATAGGCGTAATTAAGCAATTGTCGTCTTTCGATCCGATTGTATTTGTTCGAGATTTGTGATAATGAGTTTGGGATCGAGGCGACAGCCAGTCGCCGAACGTAGCCGCGGTCACGGGATGAACGCTTTGTATATCAAAGGTATGAAGTAATTCTGTTAGGAAAGTGATACATTTACACTGTACATGAGAGTGTGTGTGTAAGCGTTAGAGGGTGTCCTGGTCTGAGTTGAGACAAAGTCGTCGTAAAGAAGCATCTGGAAGAGTCGGTTGGCGACAAGCGTGCGTGCAAGACGTTCTTCAGAGTGTAATATAGATGTATAGCTGTTGTGTGTGAAATAAAGTCAGTTATTTGTATTTCCAAATCCTCTGATTTCCTTAACATGGTAGCAGAGCGTGGTTTATAGTTTTGCAAGATATTTAGTGCGTGTTTTTTCAATCTTGCGAGTTAGTTCGAGTGAGTTTCAATAAGGGAAGAAACGTTCAAAGAAAGAAGAGAAAAGATATACTTCGAGCACGTGGGAACGCTTGAGTAAGATATAAGGAATCAATTAAAATGGAGAGATCGGAAATCATGATACCTAAATTCGATGGTGAGGATTATGGAATGTGGAAGCAAAGAATTACGATGTTTCTCAAGTATAAGGAATGTGATATTGTTATAACAAGAATGAAGAACGAAAGAGACAATGAAGACTGGGACAAAAAGGATTTGAAAGCAATAAATATAATTTATAGTGCAATATCGAATGGACAATTGGAGTATGTTAGGGAAGAAAAAACGGCGTATGAAATAGTAAAAAAGTTCGATGAAATGTACTTGAAAGAGTCGACGGCACTACAGATTGTGTGCAGAAGGAGATTGGAAAAGATAAGACTGGATAACTACGGTGATTCAGCATCGTTTTTCAGAGATTTCGAAAAATTAACAAATGAATTAAAAAGTGCGGGCGCACAAGTGAGTGAGAGGGAAAAACTAAATTACATGCTGAATACGTTACCCGAAGAATACAGCTACATAGCGGACATAATAGATGCATTGAAAGAAGAGGATCAAACGGTAGCGTATGTGAAAAATAAAATTGAAATGGCGGAGAAGAAAAATAAGTCCAATCGTGGAGAAAGGCAAACCAACGCCTTTTCTGCAAAAAAGGAAGGATGCTTCAAATGTGGAAGATTAGGACACTTTGCGAGAGAGTGTCAAAATGGCGTCCAAGCGGGAAGCAGTAACGGCTATAGGCATGGGCCAACACGTGGTCGCAGCAGAGGACAAGGATACAAAGGCAATACGAGCAGGGGACGTGGAAACTTCCATCGTCAATCAACAACCGGCACGGGCGAGCATGGAAACTCAAGAGCAGGCACATGGATAGCAACGGCGCACGCAGCACACAACAGCGAGACGAATGAGATAAGTGAGAAGGAAATAATGTGGCTATTAGATAGCGGTTGTACCGATCACATAAATTATTTTGATAAATCTATCGACCTAAAAGAACCGGTAAATATATATTTAGGCGATAATAGACCGATAAAAGCGACAAAAGTTGGGAATGTTATAAGTTATTTTGAAGCTTTCGGAAAACAAAATAAAATAAATATGAGGAAAGTATTTTACGCGAAAGAAATGTCCGCAAATTTGATTAGTTTAGGTAAACTAACAGACAATAAGAATACGGTTATTTCCAAAGGAAATATTGCGAAAGTAATAGATGAGGATAATAAACTTACAGCTGTCGCGTTCAAAGAGAATGGGACATATAGAATAAAAAGTATATTGAAAGGGAAGAAGCACTTAGTAAACAGCGCCGAACGTAGTGGTATGAGTAAAAAGGAAAGATGGCATAGGATGCTAGGACACGTAAATTTTAAATACTTAAAGATTTTGGGTAAAGAGCAGCTAGTGACTGGCATACCGAATGAATTTGAAAAGGAACTTTTGAAATGTAGGGTGTGTATAGAAAGCAAAATGCATAACTTACCTTTCAAAAATAATCGAACTAAGGCTAGGGAAATAATGGAAATTATTCATACGGACGTATGTGGTCCCTTTAAGACTACCGGATTGAATGGAGAAAAATATTTTATTTCATTTATCGATGATTATAGTAAAATAGCTAGGATCTATTGTATAAAATCAAAGGATGAGGTCTTTGATTCTTTCGTACAGTTCGTAAATGAAGCCGAAAATTTAACGGGCAAGAGGTTAAAAATATTAAGATGCGATAATGGTAAAGAATATTTAAATAATCGAATTTATAAATTTGCTAGGGATAAAGGTATAAGAATAAATAATTGTCCAACATACGTACATGAATTAAACGGGACAGCGGAAAGGTATAATAGAACAGTGATGGACATGGCGCGTTGCTTGTTAGCGGAAGCGAAAGTACATAAAAAGTACTGGCCGGAAATAGTTTGTACAGCGGTATACTTGAAAAATCGAATATTAGCGAATACTATAGAGAGAAAGACACCTTTTGAAATATTTTTCGGGAGAAAACCAAGTGTTAAAAATCTACATCTATATGGAAGTAAAGTTTTTGTAAGAAGGCCAGAACAAAAAAGAGTTTCCAAATGGGACAAGAAGGCAGATATGGGAATTCTATTAGGATATAGTGAAGTAGGATACAGAGTCTTATTAGGTGGGAAAATAACAATAGCTAGACATGTAGAGGTCATAGAGACAGACACTAAATGTATCGGTTATGAGGAAAATTCATTAGAGGCAGATAGAAATGATAGCGAAGATAATTATTCATTGGATGGTATGGATAAGGAAGAGTTAGAAGGTAGGGAAGATGAAAATGATAGTAGTACTGAAAGCTCAAACATTAAGTATTCAGTAATACATTCAGTATTAAGAAAACTCCAGTAAGGTATCCAGAAAAGGAAAATATTCGCGAGATTCATGCAAATTATTGTAAAATAGATATCCCTCGTACATTTGAGGAGGCGATTTGTTGCGAAAATAATGAAGATTGGAAACAGGCTATGGATAAGGAAATAGAATGTCTCTATAAGAATAAAACTTGGAAATTGGTAGAAAGGGTAAAAGGCAAAGAAGTATTAGATGTAAAATGGGTTTACACGAAAAAATCAAAGGACAGGTATAAGGCTAGATTAGTAGTAAGGGGGTTTCAACAAAGAAACGTAGCCGATGACATATATTCTCCAGTAGCGAGTAATCAGACCTTTAAAATATTGTTATCATATTGTTGTCAAAATGGATTAATAATTGAGCAAATGGATGTAGAAACTGCCTTTTTAAATGGTGAAGTAACCTCGGAGGTATATGTAAATCAACCAAAGGGATATGCGGACGGAACGAATAGAGTTTGTAAATTATCGAAAGCGCTTTATGGGTTAAAAGAAAGTCCGAGGGACTGGTATGAGTGTTTTGATAGGTATGTGACGAGATTAGGTTTTAAGAAGAATAATGTAGAATTGTGCTTATATACTTATGGAGAGGGAGAAAATGTTGTTTATTTGTTAATATACGTAGACGATTTGCTGATTTGTAGTAAAAACAAAGGGAAGATACAAAGTGTAAAAAAATTATTAACTGATAAATTTGAAATGAAAGATTTAGGTGAAGTAAAAGAATATCTTGGAATAAATATAGACTATGATTATTTAAAAAAGGAAATGAGATTAAGCCAAAAGAAATACATAGAATCATTAGTAAACAAATATAAATTACATAATAGCAAATTGTATTGTACACCTATGGAGACCAACTTAAAAATTGAAAAAGCTGATATAAATAGAGAGGACATTGGATACAAGAATTTAATTGGCGCATTGCTGTATATTAGTGTAAATACCAGACCCGATATAAGTTATAGTGTGAATTATCTGAGTAGATTTCAAGATTGTTGTAACGAGACACATTTTAAATATGCTTTGCGAATACTGAAATATTTGTACCAGACTAGAGATTTAGGGCTACATTATAAAAGCAATGAAAAATGCGAAACGATAGACTGTTATGTGGACGCCGATTGGGCAGGAGATCATATAGATAGGAAATCGACTTCTGGGTATGTAATTAGATTGTATGGAAATGTAATTGGATGGAAGTCTAAAAAACAAAGGTGTGTGACAAAAGCCTCAACGTATGCAGAGTATGTAGCTCTATCGGAAGCGGTGAGCGAAGTAATGGCTATCAGAGAATTAATAAAAATCTTCGATGTAAATCTAGACGATAACCCTGTAAAAATTTATGAGGATAACTCTGGAGTAATGAGTATAGCAAAGTACGGAAATTTTACAAAAAATTCGAAACACATTGAAGTTCATTACCACTACGTTCACGAGTACGTAAAGGAAAATAAGATAAACATAATAAAAGTAAGTACAGAAGAAAACACTGCGGATATTTTTACGAAGGCACTGTGTAGAGAGAAATTTGAAAGGTTTAGGTCATGGATGAATGTAAAATAAGAGAAATGTAAATAAAATTAAGTGTACAGTATAAATGTAAGGAGGCGTGTTAGGAAAGTGATACATTTACACTGTACATGAGAGTGTGTGTGTAAGCGTTAGAGGGTGTCCTGGTCTGAGTTGAGACAAAGTCGTCGTAAAGAAGCATCTGGAAGAGTCGGTTGGCGACAAGCGTGCGTGCAAGACGTTCTTCAGAGTGTAATATAGATGTATAGCTGTTGTGTGTGAAATAAAGTCAGTTATTTGTATTTCCAAATCCTCTGATTTCCTTAACAAATTCTGTACCCCTCCTTAAAAGAATTATTTCTGGCGACACGCGACAGTAAACATTCCAACGGTCTCTGTCCCGTGTCTCGTCTCTCGCAGACACTGTTCTTCGAGTAAGATGATTGCCAGATGTCGATGCGTCTCCGCAGTACATATTCAGCTAGCCTGAGGGCCCGTTATGAATCTTAAGATTTAGTTGGCTAAAGTCCTTCAGACAGTCAAACAATCTTTGTCCCAGGTACGGGAAGATAGGAGAGACCTATTTTTCAACGAACGCCGTCTCCCACGAGCAACATTCCCCCGAGAGCGGCTAGCATCTTTTTCTAACCACCGATATGGAGATTGACCAATTAGCAGCAACGCCATTTTCCCGCACCTTCTAAACGAAGGCTATCCTCGACGAATCCGAGGATCTCGTGTCCTTAGACACACCCAATCATAGTTTTCCTCTGCAGCATCATCGCGACGGAATGTCATTCTCTCGTGAGGTCGTATTAGCGAGTTACTTAGCGTCTGCACGCTCGGTGGATATTCCACGTTTTAACAAAGAGTCCGACTTAGATTTTGTGAGCATGTTCATCCATAATCCCGTTGACCGCGGATTCGTTATCGAACCTAGGATCATGGTCATTAGTTTCTCGAGTATCGAATTACCATGGTTACTTGTCCAATTCTATAATAATCGCATTTGCACTAGTCAATGTCTTCTATATTGCATAACGACAATGTGTAACCCAAACGAAGATTCGTTTGACGCCCCTAACCCTAATTCTAATGGAAACCCGACATATACGTATGAAAATACATGCACACGCGGGCGAACTGACCAGCTCTCTCACCCGGAAGCGGAACTCGCAGTCCACCGTGACGAGCAGCACATATATATGCCTCGATTCTCAGTCAGGCCGTCAGTCGTGCTCGCGGAACAGTGGAAGCAACATGGAGATTTTTAGATCTCTATTACGCGTCGTTGGTCTGTTCGTGCCAAGCAAGGTAGATATCATTTCCGAACTACCACTGGAGATTTCGCACTTGATACTTCGAAGATTGGATCCCCCGACCCTGCAGAGCGCCGCGCTTGTCTCGCGCAAATGGTTGAACGTATGTAGATCGGACAAGTGTCTACGACGGACAGCAAGACGTCACATGCGACATACGAGAAAGCGAGTCAGGAAAGAGTTTCTCGGGCCAGCAGCCACGAAAGCTGCCAACCAAGAATCAAGAAGTAGAGTACGTGGTGGACGGAACCTAAGACGCGAAGTAAGCTTATCCGCTGCTCGTACGGCGGTCGTCGTTGGAAGGATACGTGGTCCTCCGAAAATTTCGAAGCGAAATCGTCCCATCGATGTTGGATCACAAAAATGTATTAGATTCTAATTGATAGTATGTACCTTAATTTGACTGCTTGCTTTTGCGAGAACGTGAAAGGGACTTGTCCGGCGAAAACGATTCAGAAATGTAGCGTAAATCTTGAAATAAAATGATTCCATTGAGACGGCAATTTGTTTCAGATGCACCAATATTCTGACGAAATGTCGACAATGTATCTTACATTGACGCTGCGTCGTGCAGTGCGTTACATTCTGTTGAGATATGTGTAATTTTCTGTGCTGGACTTGGTTAAATGCGTAGTAGAGATACTTGTATGTGAGTGTCGATGTGTGGAGGTATGTGTGTGTACTGCTTCCCGAAAAACGGATGACTGGAAACTAGTCAGTCGGTTTAGAGTCGGTTAAGAGTCGGGTATGGAAGAAAGTATGAATCGATGAATATATTAGGAATCGTCCATGGAATAAATATATTACTATTTTAATATGAATCGTTAATGTAAATTTAGTGTTCCTATAAAATTATCTCGGCTCCAAAGATCCAGAACTTTCAACACATTCGTCCCGTTAAAGTAGAATACTACATGTATCGTAACAGGTACATTATTGAATATTCATTTGAACGTATCACCGCTGCTATTGGAGATTGGGCGCTGATTAGGCGTGAGATGTAGTTCTCATTTGCTGCCAGATACAGCGCAAATCAGCCGGTTCGCACTATGTCAACTCTTTGCCCTTCGAACACATTATAATTGCAGTTCTGCATATTCCGGCTTCAATTTCCATTTGGACGTATTTACGCATGCTATTGGTGATATATCTACAATTCGACTCGCGTTATAATCCACAATTTCTGCCAAATACAGCACAAATCTGCCCGTTTTTGCTATGTCAATTCTGGGCCCCGTCAATTCCACCCCAACTGCAGATTTGCAAATTAAGCATTAAATATTCTATTGAACGTATCTCCGCTGCTACTGGTGGTATCACGACAATTCGACGCGCGTTGTTAATTCGACCAATCGCGGGGAGACGCAATCGCGAGGAGAGACGTCAACGGGAGTCGTAAATTCCCGTTACGATTATATTAATCGACACCACGAGTTGATCGATCCCCTGATTTCCGTTAAGATAATAGGGGTGATTAAGTTTATATAACACTGTGATTCACAGAATTATAAAATATATATTTCCAACACTTAAACTACACTGTTGAGTAGATACAAATCGTCAATAACAACTTGTCGCACGAATATGAGATATACACGAATGATAGAGCAAGGTTCGTACAATCGAATTTCGTATATTAGTGGACGTAGCACTAGAGGATACTTGATAGACAATAGATTTTGATGCTAGACTTCGACGTTGTAGTATGTAGGAGAAGTATTCGACTTGACTCTCCTATGGTCGTAGGAGAAGTGATGAGTAGGAAGCCTCCGACCAACGTGGTTCGTGAGTGACCTCTCTAAAAACCAGATGTGCGTCGAAAATATTTTTAGTCTCAAAAATCCTTCAGGACGACGGATTGAACGAAGATACATGTACACAATGAAAGAGAAAGTTATGGTTGGTCCTCAGGTTTGTTGAGGGTCGAAATGACGTTACGCAGGCCATCGGCTGCCCGGTCGCGAGAGATGCAGCGCAGATGTTTTAGGCGACGTAACATCCTCCCCCCGTTGAGAGGGTACCGATCAAAAGTTCTGGTAGGTAGAGTTACTTGGAGCTGCCGCCCAACGCTTTGTTGATTGCTGATTGTCCGTGGTCTGCTGGATGGGGTCAGCTCGAGCGTAGGACGCGCTGCGTGGCACCTCGATCCGCGAGGCTTGTTGTCGTGTGGATTGTGATTGTCTGGATGAGGCCGTCTTCGCCCGAATGTATTCGATGATACGGCCGAGAGGCCGTTGCGTTGAGGATATGTTGTCTTCCTTGCGTTCTGGATCGTCGTGGTCCTCGGCATTGCCTAGATAGTTTCTGTTGAAGTTCACGAACCAGGACGTGTCGTGAAACAGCTCGGCCCATGAAGTGTCGTGGAACACCTCGTCCCAGGAGGTGGCGTTATATATCTCTCCGATTTCACAACGGAAAGTGAAATTCGCATGTAGATGCGTTGTGGAAACGTGAAGAAGATCTATGGTTGGTTGGGGAACAGGACTCCCCCCGCTGACCCATTCGTGTCGCGCCGTCTTGATGATGCGTGGTGGTTGGACCGGCGTGGACCAATTATCCGCAAAAGGCAAAATCAGAGACTTGTTCGAGGCAGCGATCTGTGGCCGGGTATTGGGATCCGAAGGAGTGTTCTGAAAATTATCAATATCAATTACGTAATTATTCACGGTAGCAATAACGTAGATATTATTTCGCTTTGGGTTATTCGCAGCTGTGGCCCCTGTCGGCCATGGAGAGTGAGGACTCTTCACGGAATGTCCCGGAGAATGAATGAGAGTCTCCGATACGATGTTTATGCCAAATGTTGCGTGTGACGGTATGCAGGACAGGTTATTAACCGTCGAAGTGTCGATAAAGGAACGTCTGTTCCCAGATAATTCTATCATCGTGAATTTCGGAGAGTCGTCTGTAGGTTTCGCTTCTAGATTGGCTTCGGTATCCTTGACGGGATTTGACCCGCTACTCTCGTCGTTTTGAATTACAGTTGCAGGGCATCGCCCATCCTGTAACAGCTTCGGAAAGAATGTTTGCGACATCTTGTCGCCTGGTGAGGTTTTCTCTCTCTGTTGATCCAGAGAATCGTGAAGTGTTGTCTTCAGGACGCGTGTAGGCGATGAGGTGCGAGTTTCACGCAATGTGCCGCGCGGATTAGGCGATGAGATCCGCGTGTCAGGCGACGATATCGACGTTGGATTCGACGCGTTGTTTTCTGCCGACGGAGTATGGCCGCTGTTGTCCTGGATGGGATTGAGTTCCTTCTGGTCCAGAGTGTCTTGAGCGGTTTGCTGATTCAAGGCGTTTTGTGTCGTTGAATCAGATTGTTGTGATGTTGACGATGTGAACGTGGTCGTCGTCAGGTCGCGTATGGGGGACACGTTGTGAGTGTCACGCGATGAGCTCCGCATGTCGTGCGACGGGATCGGCGTTCGAGTCGATGCGATATTCTCCGTCGGCTGGTGTTTCACGCATGAATCGCGTGCTTTTAATGTCGAAGGGGTTGTTGATGGTAGTAGGTCAAAGAGGTCCAGGATCCGTACTTCAATCTTAAGATGCTCTCGCAATAAAGAGTCTGCATGAGCAATTTCCCCCTCATCTAACGCTTCCAGCTCGTCCTGAACCTCGATTATCTTCCTCCAATTCTCGTCGAAGAAGTTACGGCATGCTATGAGGGAGTTCTTTTCTACCCGTCCAGACGCTTCATATTCGTCGAGTTGGCGCTTCGTGGTCGCGAGTCGGCGGACTAAGATGCTTCGTCTCCGCCGCAGTGTGCTGATCGGTTCAGCGTGGGCCATATTTGAGTTTAATGGCAGGAACGAGTTTACCTTAATCAAATGGACGTTGATCTAGGAATCGGTAGCTACTCGTTACAGTGCGGTGTGGGCTCGCGTATGTGCTGAGCGATGAAGGAGTTCCTTTCCGAGGGCAGCTCCTTTGGTTAGTTGCCTAAGTCGTTGGAATGTGGATTTCACGCGACACTGTATAGTCACTGGTCAATGCACTTTTTAATGGCGCAAAATCCGGCTCGAAGGACCATGTTAATTCGACCAATCGCGGGGAGACGCAATCGCGAGGAGAGACGTCAACGGGAGTCGTAAATTCCCGTTACGATTATATTAATCGACACCACGAGTTGATCGATCCCCTGATTTCCGTTAAGATAATAGGGGTGATTAAGTTTATATAACACTGTGATTCACAGAATTATAAAATATATATTTCCAACACTTAAACTACACTGTTGAGTAGATACAAATCGTCAATAACAACTTGTCGCACGAATATGAGATATACACGAATGATAGAGCAAGGTTCGTACAATCGAATTTCGTATATTAGTGGACGTAGCACTAGAGGATACTTGATAGACAATAGATTTTGATGCTAGACTTCGACGTTGTAGTATGTAGGAGAAGTATTCGACTTGACTCTCCTATGGTCGTAGGAGAAGTGATGAGTAGGAAGCCTCCGACCAACGTGGTTCGTGAGTGACCTCTCTAAAAACCAGATGTGCGTCGAAAATATTTTTAGTCTCAAAAATCCTTCAGGACGACGGATTGAACGAAGATACATGTACACAATGAAAGAGAAAGTTATGGTTGGTCCTCAGGTTTGTTGAGGGTCGAAATGACGTTACGCAGGCCATCGGCTGCCCGGTCGCGAGAGATGCAGCGCAGATGTTTTAGGCGACGTAACACGCGTTATACTCCACATTTGCTGCCAAATACAGCAGACCTGCACCAGCTTACATTATGTCAACTCGGTTCTAGTTCAAATCCAATGATATTGCATTACTGCATATTCAGGATCGAAAATTCCATTGAACGTTTCTACACTGCCATTGGTGCTATCTCGACAACGCCATGTGTGTTATACTCCACATTTGCTGCCAAATACAGGGCGCATCAACCGGTTTGCGCATTGTCAATGCTGTGTCCTGTCAAATACAGCGTTATTGCCATTTTGGAGATTCTGCCGGAAATATTCAATTGAACGTATCTCTGATTCCATTTGAAACATGTCCACAGTTCAATCCGCGAAATACTATACATTTGCTGCTGAATACAGCGCACCTGCTCCTGAATGCATTATGTCAAGTCGGGTCGAGGTCAAGTCCAATGTTATATCAGTACTGCATATTCAGGCTTCAATATTCAATTTAACGCATCTCCGCTGTTATTGGTAATATGTCCACAATTCGATGCGCGTTCTTCTCCAAATTTCCTGCCAAATACAGCGCACATCGTTCGGTTTACGCCATGTCACGTCTGGGCCCTGTCAAGTACAGCGTTACTGCAATTTTGCAGATTCTGCCTGAAATATTCAATTGAACGTATCAGCGTTTCCATTTGAGATATTTCGACAATTCGAACCGCGTTGTACCGTACATTTGCTGCCAAAGACAGCGCACATCAACCGGGTTGCGCAATGTTAACTCTGTACTTGGGATACATATGTATTTGGGTGTTTGGGATATTTAGGCTTCAGTATGCAATTAATCGTATCTCCTCTGATATTGGTGGTATGTCGTAAATTCGATGCGCGTTGTACTCCTCATTCGCTGCAAAATTCAGCGCCAATCAGCCGGTTTTTGCAATGTCAACCCTGGTCCCTGCCAAAACATTTGTAATTGCAGTTTGGCATATTTAGGCTTCAGTATTCAATTAAACTTATCTCCGCTGATATTGGTGGCACGTCAACAATTCGATGCGCATTATACTCCACATTTGCTGCCAAATACAGCGCACCTGCTCCTGTTTTCATTACGTGAACTCCGGTCGAGGACAAATCCAATGTTATTCCAGTTCTGCATATTCAGGATTCAATATTCTATTGAACGTATCTCCGTTGCCATTGGTGATATCTCGAAAACTCGTTGCTCACTACGCAGCACAATTGCAGCCAAATGCAGCGCACACCAGCCTGTTTGCGGTATGTCAGCTCAGGCCCCTGCCAAATTCATTATAATTGCGGTTTCACACATTTAGGCTTAAATATTCAATTGCATGTGTCTCCGCTGCTATTGGTGGTATGTCGACAATTCGATGCGCGTTATACTCCTCATTCGCTGCCAAACACGGCGCACATCAACCGTTTTGCACAATGTCAACTCTGTGTCCTGTCCAATCCACGGTAATTGCCGTTTTGGAGATTCTACCGGAAATATTCAATTGAACTTATCTCCCATTCCACTGGAGATATGACAACAATTCGATGCGCACTATACCCCACATTTGTCAAATACAACCCACATCAATCGGTTTGCGCAATGTCATCTCTGTATCCTGTCGAATCCATTGTAGTTGCACTTTGGCATATTTAGGCTTATCTATTCGATTATACGTATCACCGCTGGTATTGGTGGTATGTTGACAGTTCGATGCGTGTTATTGTCAAGGTAAAGAGATGATTCGGAAATATAAATAATTTACTTTATTTCACACACAACTGCTATACATATGTCGGAGATGAAAGTACATCGGAGCCTTCCCTTTGGAACCTGGGGAAAATCCCTTAACACCGTAATATAGATTTTATCATAGGCGTAATTAAGCAATTGTCGTCTTTCGATCCGATTGTATTTGTTCGAGATTTGTGATAATGAGTTTGGGATCGAGGCGACAGCCAGTCGCCGAACGTAGCCGCGGTCACGGGATGAACGCTTTGTATATCAAAGGTATGAAGTAATTCTGTACCCCTCCTTAAAAGAATTATTTCTGGCGACACGCGACAGTAAACATTCCAACGGTCTCTGTCCCGTGTCTCGTCTCTCGCAGACACTGTTCTTCGAGTAAGATGATTGCCAGATGTCGATGCGTCTCCGCAGTACATATTCAGCTAGCCTGAGGGCCCGTTATGAATCTTAAGATTTAGTTAGCTAAAGTCCTTCAGACAGTCAAACAATCTTTGTCCCAGGTACGGGAAGATAGGAGAGACCTATTTTTCAACGAACGCCGTCTCCCACGAGCAACATTCCCCCGAGAGCGGCTAGCATCTTTTTCTAACCACCGATATGGAGATTGACCAATTAGCAGCAACGCCATTTTCCCGCACCTTCTAAACGAAGGCTATCCTCGACGAATCCGAGGATCTCGTGTCCTTAGACACACCCAATCATAGTTTTCCTCTGCAGCATCATCGCGACGGAATGGCATTCTCTCGTGAGGTCGTATTAGCGAGTTACTTAGCGTCTGCACGCTCGGTGGATAGTCCACGTTTTAACAAAGAGTCCGACTTAGATTTTGTGAGCATGTTCATCCAAAATCCCGTTGACCGCGGATTCGTTATCGAACCTAGGATCATGGTCATTAGTTTCTCGAGTATCGAATTACCACGGTTACTTGTCCAATTCTATAATAATCGCATTTGCACTAGTCAATGTCTTCTATATTGCATAACGACAATGTGTAACCCAAACGAAGATTCGTTTGACGCCCCTAACCCTAATTCTAATGGAAACCCGACATATACGTATGAAAATACATGCACACGAGGGCGAACTGACCAGCTCTCTCACCCGGAAGCGGAACTCGCAGTCCACCGTGACGAGCAGCACATATATATGCCTCGATTCTCAGTCAGGCCGTCAGTCGTGCTCGCGGAACAGTGGAAGCAACATGGAGATTTTTAGATCTCTATTACGCGTCGTTGGTCTGTTCGTGCCAAGCAAGGTAGATATCATTTCCGAACTACCACTGGAGATTTCGCACTTGATACTTCGAAGATTGGATCCCCCGACCCTGCAGAGCGCCGCGCTTGTCTCGCGCAAATGGTTGAACGTATGTAGATCGGACAAGTGTCTACGACGGACAGCAAGACGTCACATGCGACATACGAGAAAGCGAGTCAGGAAAGAGTTTCTCGGGCCAGCAGCCACGAAAGCTTCCAACCAAGAATCAAGAAGTAGAGTACGTGGTGGACGGAACCTAAGACGCGAAGTAAGCTTATCCGCTGCTCGTACGGCGGTCGTCGTTGGAAGGATACGTGGTCCTCCGAAAATTTCGAAGCGAAATCATCCCATCGATGTTGGATCACAAAAATGTATTAGATTCTAATTGATAGTATGTACCTTAATTTGACTGCTTGCTTTTGCGAGTACGTGAAAGGGACTTGTCCGGCGAAAACGATTCAGAAATGTAGCGTAAATCTTGAAATAAAATGATTCCATTGAGACGGCAATTTGTTTCATATGCACCAATATTCTGACGAAATGTCGACAATGTATCTTACATTGACGCTGCGTCGTGCAGTGCGTTACATTCTGTTGAGATATGTGTAATTTTCTGTGCTGGACTTGGTTAAATGCGTAGTAGAGATACTTGTGTGTGAGTGTCGATGTGTGGAGGTATGTGTGTGTACTGCTTCCCGAAAAACGGATGACTGGAAACTAGTCAGTCGGTTTAGAGTCGGTTAAGAGTCGGGTATGGAAGAAAGTATGAATCGATGAATATATTAGGAATCGTCCATGGAATAAATATATTACTATTTTAATATGAATCGTTAATGTAAATTTAGTGTTCCTATAAAAATATCTCGGCTCCAAAGATCCAGAACTTTCAACACATTCGTCCCGTTAAAGTAGAATACTACATGTATCGTAACAGGTACATTATTGAATATTCATTTGAACGTATCACCGCTGCTATTGGAGATTGGGCGCTGATTAGGCGTGAGATGTAGTTCTCATTTGCTGCCAGATACAGCGCAAATCAGCCGGTTCGCACTATGTCAACTCTTTGCCCTTCGAACACATTATAATTGCAGTTCTGCATATTCCGGCTTCAATTTCCATTTGGACGTATTTACGCATGCTATTGGTGATATATCTACAATTCGACTCGCGTTATAATCTACAATTTCTGCCAAATACAGCACAAATCCGCCCGTTTTTGCTATGTCAATTCTGGGCCCCGTCAATTCCACCCCAACTGCAGATTTGCAAATTAAGCATTAAATATTCTATTGAACGTATCTCCGCTGCTACTGGTGGTATCACGACAATTCGACGCGCGTTATACTCCACATTTGCTGCCAAATACAGCAGACCTGCACCAGCTTACATTATGTCAACTCGGTTCTAGTTCAAATCCAATGATATTGCATTACTGCATATTCAGGATCGAAAATTCCATTGAACGTTTCTACACTGCCATTGGTGCTATCTCGACAACGCCATGTGTGTTATACTCCACATTTGCTGCCAAATACAGGGCGCATCAACCGGTTTGCGCATTGTCAATGCTGTGTCCTGTCAAATACAGCGTTATTGCCATTTTGGAGATTCTGCCGGAAATATTCAATTGAACGTATCTCTGATTCCATTTGAAACATGTCCACAGTTCAATCCGCGAAATACTATACATTTGCTGCTGAATACAGCGCACCTGCTCCTGAATGCATTATGTCAAGTCGGGTCGAGGTCAAGTCCAATGTTATATCAGTACTGCATATTCAGGCTTCAATATTCAATTTAACGCATCTCCGCTGTTATTGGTAATATGTCCACAATTCGATGCGCGTTCTTCTCCAAATTTCCTGCCAAAGACAGCGCACATCAACCGGGTTGCGCAATGTCAACTCTGTACTTGGGATACATATGTATTTGGGTGTTTGGGATATTTAGGCTTCAGTATGCAATTAATCGTATCTCCTCTGATATTGGTGGTATGTCGTAAATTCGATGCGCGTTGTACTCCTCATTCGCTGCAAAATTCAGCGCCAATCAGCCGGTTTTTGCAATGTCAACCCTGGTCCCTGCCAAAACATTTGTAATTGCAGTTTTGCATATTTCGGCTTCAGTATTCAATTAAACTTATCTCCGCTGATATTGGTGGCACGTCAACAATTCGATGCGCATTATACTCCACATTTGCTGCCAAATACAGCGCACCTGCTCCTGTTTTCATTACGTGAACTCCGGTCGAGGACAAATCCAATGTTATTCCAGTTCTGCATATTCGGGATTCAATATTCTATTTAACGTATCTCCGTTGCCATTGGTGATATCTCGAAAACTCGTTGCTCACTACGCAGCACAATTGCAGCCAAATGCAGCGCACACCAGCCTGTTTGCGGTATGTCAGCTCAGGCCCCTGCCAAATTCATTATAATTGCGGTTTCACACATTTAGGCTTAAATATTCAATTGCATGTGTCTCCGCTGCTATTGGTGGTATGTCGACAATTCGATGCGCGTTATACTCCTCATTCGCTGCCAAACACGGCGCACATCAACCGTTTTGCACAATGTCAACTCTGTGTCCTGTCCAATCCACGGTAATTTCCGTTTTGAAGATTCTACCGGAAATATTCAATTGAACGTATCTCCCATTCCACTGGAGATATGACAACAATTCGATGCGCACTATACCCCACATTTGTCACATACAACCCACATCAATCGGTTTGCGCAATGTCATCTCTGTATCTTGTCGAATCCATTGTAGTTGCACTTTGGCTTATCTATTCAATTATACGTATCACCGCTGGTATTGGTGGTATGTTGACAGTTCGATGCGTGTTATTGTCAAGGTAAAGAGATGATTCGGAAATATAAATAATTTACTTTATTTCACACACAACTGCTATACATATGTCGGAGATGAAAGTACATCGGAGCCTTCCCTTTGGAACCTGGGGAAAATCCCTTAACACCGTAATCTAGATTTTATCATAGGCGTAATTAAGCAATTGTCGTCTTTCGATCCGATTGTATTTGTTCGAGATTTGTGATAATGAGTTTGGGATCGAGGCGACAGCCAGTCGCCGAACGTAGCCGCGGTCACGGGATGAACGCTTTGTATATCAAAGGTATGAAGTAATTCTGTACCCCTCCTTAAAAGAATTATTTCTGGCGACACGCGACAGTAAACATTCCAACGGTCTCTGTCCCGTGTCTCGTCTCTCGCAGACACTGTTCTTCGAGTAAGATGATTGCCAGATGTCGATGCGTCTCCGCAGTACATATTCAGCTCGCCTGAGGGCCCGTTCTGAATCTTAAGATTTAGTTGGCTAATGTCCTTCAGGCAGTCAAACAATCTTTGTCCCAGGTACGGGAAGATAGGAGAGACCTATTTTTCAACGAACGCCGTCTCCCACGAGCAACATTCCCCCGAGAGCGGCTAGCATCTTTTTCTAACCACCGATATGGAGATTGACCAATTAGCAGCAACGCCATTTTCCCGCACCTTCTAAACGAAGGCTATCCTCGACGAATCCGAGGATCTCGTGTCCTTAGACACACCCAATCATAGTTTTCCTCTGCAGCATCATCGCGACGGAATGTCATTCTCTCGTGAGGTCGTATTAGCGAGTTACTTAGCGTCTGCACGCTCGGTGGATATTCCACGTTTTAACAAAGAGTCCGACTTAGATTTTGTGAGCATGTTCATCCATAATCCCGTTGACCGCGGATTCGTTATCGAACCTAGGATCATGGTCATTAGTTTCTCGAGTATCGAATTACCACGGATACTTGTCCAATTCTATAATAATCGCATTTGCACTAGTCAATGTCTTCTATATTGTATAACGACAATGTGTAACCCAAACGAAGATTCGTTTGACGCCCCTAACCCTAATTCTAATGGAAACCCGACATATACGTATGAAAATACATGCACACGCGGGCGAACTGACCAGCTCTCTCACCCGGAAGCGGAACTCGCAGTCCACCGTGACGAGCAGCACATATATGTCGGAGTGGCGTTGGGGTCAGGATTGTGGGTGTTTGGTGAGTCTTCATTGAAATTAGCCATCGTTGCGATATAATAAAGACACAGTTTATTAGCACAGGCACGGATGATACAAGTTTAACCATCGACTGTGGTGATTAGGCACCCGCGATACTGGTAACAATGGTCTCGGGTTCGATAACGAAACCGCGGTCAGAGGGATGATGGTTGAACGTGTTCGCGAAGTCTAAGTCCGCACAATAATTCGTAAGAACGTTACTTCCTTCAGTTGACGAGATCGCGTGAAGGAATCCCTTTTCCGTCCCGATGATGCCACAGAGGAAAACTATATCGGGGTGTGTCTAAGGGCACGAGATCATCGGATTCGTCGAGGATAGTCTTCGTTCCGGGAGTAAGGGAAATTGGCGTTGCTGCTAATTGGTCAATTTCCATATCGGTGGTTAGAGAAGATGCTAGCCGCCCTCGAGGGAAAGTTGCTAGTGGGAGACGCCGTTCGTTGAAAGAAATAGATCTCCCCTATCTTCCCGTAGTTGGGACAAAGACTGTTTATCTGTTCGAAGGACTTTAGGTAACTAGATATTAGTGTTTATAACGGCCCTCGGGCTAGCTGGTCACGTACTGTGGAGAGACATCGACATCTGGCAATCATCTTTCTCGAAGAATAGGAACTGCGTGTGGCCACGGGACAGAGACCGTTGGAATGTTTACTGTCGTGTGTCGCCAGAGATATTTCTTTTAAGGAGAGCTATAGAATTACTTCATACCTTTGTTAGGCAAAACGTTCATCCCTTGACCGCGGGCACGTTGGCGACCGACTGTCGCCTCGAGCCCAAGCTCACTATCACAAATCTCGGACAATTACAATTAGGTTGAATAACTACAATTGTTTAATTACAGCTATAGTAGGCTCTAGGTTACAATGTTGCGGGATTATCCAACATTCCAGAGGCTCCGGTGTTCTTTCCTCTCCGACAAATATTTCCTGCAGAATCTCCAAAACGGCAGTAACGCTGTATTTTACAAGACACAGAGTTTACATTGCGCAAACCGGTTGACGTGCGCTGTATTAGGCTGCAAATGTGGAGTAGAAAGCGTGCCAAATTGTCGACATATCACCAATAGCAGCGGAGGCACGTTCAAGTGGTAATTGAATCCCTAGTATGCAGAACTGCAAAAACCTTGGATTTAATCTCGACCAGTGTTGATACAGCGCAGACAGTGGTACGTGCGCTGTATTACGCAGCAAATGTGGAGAGTGACGCGCAACGAATTGTTCTCTTATCGCTAATAGCAGATGAGATACGCTCAATCGAATATTTAAGGTAGAATGTGCATAGTTGCAGCTACGCTGTATTTGGCAGGACACTGTGTTGAGTTAGGGCATACCGGCTGATATGCCCTGCATTTGGACGCAACTCCGGAGTTTAACGCACATCGAATTGTCAATATATATGGATTAGAAACTGAGATAGATTCAATTGAATATTTCAGGCAGAATCTCCAAAGCGGCATTTACGATGGATTTGACAGGGCTCAGAGATGACATAGCGCAAACCAAACGATGTGCACTATATTTGGCAACATATGTGGAGTCTGCATATCACCAATATCACATATTGTCGGCATATCACCAATAGCAGCGGAGATACGTTTAGTTGAATACCTAAGCCTAAATATGCAAAGCTTCAATTACAAACGATTTGGCAGGAACCAGGGTTGACATCGCGAAAACCGGTTGATAGGCGCTGTATTTGGCATCAAATTTGGAATAGAACGCGCATCAAATCGTCGACATATCTTCAATATAAACGGATATACGTTCAATTGAATATTTAGGCCTCAATGTGTGATACCGCAATTACAATGAATTTGGCAGTGGCCTGAGCTGACATAGAGCAAACCGGCTGATGGGCGCTGCATTCGGCTGCAATTGTGGAGTGTAATGTGCATCGAATTGCCCACATATCAACAATACCAGCTGCGATACGTTCAATTGAATATTTAAGACAGTATCTGCCATATATATGTCGGAGAAGGATTGGAATTATGGGCGTTCGATGAACCTTTACTTACTTTACCATCGCGAATGTTGCTAAGGTTTATTGGTACAAATGTGGACTCTACAAGAGGCTATGAGTAACAGCGGCGATAGGATGGTCGAGATGATAGTAACCACGGATTCAGGTTCGATAACGAATCCACGGTCCATGGGAGGACGAGTATCAACTTAATACACGATTCGGCTAACTCAATCAGCAATTCGTACAACGGCTAACTAACTAACTATCTCTCTACTTCTCTAACTCTCGATCCTAATGAAACTGCCCTTATATATTCCTGTCCCCACGTCTCGGGTCAATCTTTGTTTTTAAGGAGAGCCATATAACCATTCCATACTTATGTTAGGTAAACGTCCCTCCCGTGACCGTGGCTACGTCTGGTGACCTGCTATGTCACGTTGAACCTGAACACATCGTCATAAAGCCGGGTCGGAACATTAAAGTTATTTCTTATTTATTTCTCTTTTTTCTTTTTATTGCTTACAATACAGTTATCGTAAAAAGTCAGGACTACGGTATTGGGGTTCTTCCCAGAATTCCAGACGGGAAATCCCGCTGTCCTTCCATCTCCGATACGGACATCCTGACAATCACCCGTCCTCGGGTGTATCCAAAACATCATGTATTAGATTTGATGTCACTGACAATGTTCACAATCTAACTAAATATCCGGATAAGCCAAGGGTCCAGTTCAACAACAAAATTTTGTTCGGTGGTTTGTCAAGGAAATTAAAGAGAACTCAAATTAGTAGTGTTATGATTTGTATTCAAAGTGTTAGTTGCATTCTGTGAGCTACCAGTCAGACCGTAATGACACGACAGATCATTTTCGATTTCGTACACTGATGGATCTCAGTTTGTTGGATCATATTACTACGTTGGGTGTATGACAGAGGCGCAAGACGTCACAGTGGGTATATTACAGGTGCGCACGATGTCACAGTGGACATATTACAAAAACACAAAACGTCACAGTGGGTATATTACAGGTGCGCACGATACCACATTGGGCATATTACGGAAAGCGCAGTACACCACTGAACATATTACAGAAAGCGCAGGACACCACTGAAGGTATTATAGAAAGCGCAGGACACCACTGTATGTATTATTATGACCACAACGCGGTGGTAATGATACACTGAGGTCAGTATACTCGCATCGTTATTATCACCGTCGATGTCATCACCGCAGACGCCCAACTCAGCAGGAACGCAACTATCTGGCATTTATCTTAATCTGTCATGTCTGTCTTTATATGATCGTTACCCGTCTAAAGTTTTTAAAGTGTATCTGTCGCCTTCTGGTTTCTTTCCTCGTTTTTGCGTAACACAAAATCACCAAGGTTAAACCTAACTACTTTAGTCTTATCTTTGTCGAACCTACCCTTATCGTATTTGGCACTTGCGCCTATATTCTTTATCGCCTGCTGTCTTACATGGGAGATATCTACTTCCCTTTCTTCGATATTGCCGGGTAGGGATAGGTCGTAGGGTCTTGCTGTTTTACCGATTAGTAGTTCCAATGGGTTCGACTTAGTCACGCGGTTGATGGTACAATTTAAAGCCAGTTGTGTTTCCCCGATCGCGTCTTGCCAAGACCGCCCGGTCGTTTCTATTGGTGTGAACGTATTTTTTAGCGTACCCATAATACGCTCTACCTGTCCATTGGCCCTACTAGCACCGGTTGCTATTAAGTGGAGTTTAATATGTTTATCTTGACAGAAGTCTTGAAATTCTTTGCTCGTAAAACATCTTCACTGATCCGCTATTATCCGGCAGGGACTGCCGAATAAAAATATAGCGGACTTAAGCGCTCTAATGGTGTTAAGGGAGTCTATCTTACGGGTATGATGCAAGTATACGAATTTGGTGAAGGCGTCGACCAACACAATGGCATATTCGTTCGAGTCGTTTTTACTGCTCAGTTTGCCCGTTATGTCCACGTGAACTGTATGCCAAGGTAGGCTGGTCTTAAGTATAGGATGTAGTTCAGCTTGCATTTTACCTGAACTAGCCTTCGAAACTCGACAAGCACGACAGTTGTTAACAAATTTACGAACTTATTTCGCCATTCCTTCGG
Organism: Bombus flavifrons; assembly: GCF_040668555.2. Lineage (NCBI taxonomy): Eukaryota > Metazoa > Arthropoda > Insecta > Hymenoptera > Apidae > Bombus > Bombus flavifrons. The sequence goes on along the minus strand of NW_027184793.1, from coordinate 111,681 downwards.
AAAAGTAATACTCGTACGGTTTCTCAAGCGTTTCGTCCCAACCTAAGTGCATAATTGACTGTTGCACGTGGTTAATAACGAACCACCTAAAACCTCTTGGGACAATGGCAAGAAGAGAGTCCTCCTTTTTCTTTGTATTTTACGATAAAGGGTCCTAGATAGTAATTCATACGCATTTGCGACGTTTTCCGCGAGCTCATCATTTTGCGATTTAGTGGCGATTTCTGAAATTTGAGGATCCCGACGTTATTCTGTTAACAGCCAATCTTCTGAGATTTCGGTCAGATTATTTTCTTTTCTTTGACTTTGCTTATTATATTATGATCAATGTCTATGGGATTCCGCGGAAGGAAATCTACGTGAGCCATTCGTTTACCTTATCGATACACAATGTCAAAATTAAAAGTTGGTAAGTCAGTAGGTTTCACCGTATTATTAGATGCCTTCAAGGAATTGCAACCAGCAGAGAGTATTGAGGTTTTTCCCAGCATTCTAGGCGGGAAATCCCGCTGTCCTTCCATCTCCGACATATATATGTATAGCTGTTGTGTGTGAAATAAAGTAAATTATTTGTATTACCAAATCCTCTCTTTACCTTGACATGATAGCAGAGCGCGGTTTCTAATTTTACAAGCTATTTAGTGCGTGGGTTTTAGTCTTGCGAGTTAGTTCGAGTGAGTTTAGTAAGGGAAAAAACGTTCCAAGGATATAAAATAAAAGGAAAATACATTGAGCACGTAGGAACGCTTGAGTAAAGAATAGAAAATCAGCTAAAATGTAAGGATCGGAAATAACGATACCGAGATAAGATGGTGAGGATTACGCAATGTGGAAGAAGAGATTAACAATGTTTTTGAGGTATAAAGAATGTGATATTGTTATAACGAGAGTGAAGACCGAAACAAACAATCCAGACTTGGACAAAAAGGATCTGAAGGCGAGAAATATAATTTATAGTGCAATATCAAACAGACAATTAAAATATATTAGTGAGGAATGAACTGCTTATGAAATAATGAGAAAGATCGACGAAATGTACTTAAGAGAGTCGACGGCACTACAGATCGTTTGCAGAAGGAGATTGGAGAGGATAAGTCTCGACAATTACAGTGACTCGGTATTGCTCTTCAGTGATTTTGAAAAATTAATGAATGAATTAAAATGTGCCGGAGCACAAGTGAGTGAGAGGGAAAAAATGAATTACATGCTAATGCGTTACCCGACGAGTATAGCTACATAGCGAATATAATAGATGCAGTCAAAGAAGAAAATCAAACGGTAGCGTACGTGAGGAATAAGATGGAAATAGCGGAAAAGAAAGATAAATCAAATCAAAGAGAAATGAAAAATAATGCCTTTGCTGCAAAAAATGAAGGATGCTTCAAATGTGGAAGAGTGGGACATTTTGCAGGAGAGTATCAAAATGGCGTCCAAGCGGGAAGCAGTAACAGTTATCGGCATGGGTCAACACGGGATAGCAGCAGGGGAAAAGGAAACAAACGCAGTACGAGCAAGGGACGTGGAAATTTCCATCGTCAATCAGCAACCGGCACGAGCGAGTATGGTAACTCAGGAGCAGGCACATGGATGGCGACGGCGCACGCAGTACACAGTAGCGAGATGAACGAGATAAGTTGTAATGAAATTATGTAGATATTAGATAGCGATTGTACCGATAACATAATTAATAATGCAAATTATTTTGATAAATCTATCGACCTTAAAGAACCGGTAAATATATATTTGGGCGATAATAGATCGATAAAGCAACAAAAGTAGGAAATGTTATAAGCTATTTCGAAGCATTTGGAAAGCGAAATAAAATAAATATGAGAAAAGTTTTTTCTGTGAAAGAAATGTCCGCAAACTTAATTAGTTTAGGCAAGTTAACGCATAATAATAATATGGTTATTTCAAAAGGAAATATTGCGAAAATAATAGATGTAAACAATAAATTTACAGCTGTAGCGGTCAAAGACAACGGAACATATAAAATGAAAAGTATATTGAAAGGGAAGGAGCACTTAGTAAACAGTGCCGAACGTAGTGGTATGAGTGAGAAAGAAAGATGGCATAGGATGCTAGGACACGTAAATTTTAAATACCTAAATATTTTGGGTAAAGAGCAGTCACTGACAGGTATACCGAATAAATTTGAAAAGGAATTTTTGAAATGTAAGATGTGTATAGAAAGCAAAATACATAATTTACCTTTCAAAAATAATCGAACTAAGACTAGGGAGGTAATGGAAATTGTTCATACGGACGTGTGCGGTCCCTTTAAGACTACCGGATTAAATGGAGATAGCGATGAGAGTATAGGTAATTATTTATTGGACAGTATGAATAAAGAAGAGTTAGAAAATAAAGAAGATAATGATATTAGTTCTGAAAGATTAAAGATTCCTAGGAGATCTACACGTAATAAGAGATCTCGAACAAGGTATCCAGGAAAGGAAAACGGCAGTGTGATTCACACAAATTATTGTAAAGTAGATATAAAGTAGGAACGAATAGAGTTTGTAAATTATCAAAAGCGCTTTATGGGTTAAAAGAAACTCCGAGGGATTGGTATGAATGTTTTGATAGGTATGTGACGAGATTAGGTTTTAAGAAGAATAATATAGAATTGTGCCTATATACTCATGAAAAGGGAGAAAATGTTGTTTATTTGCTAATATACGTAGATGATTTGTTAATCTGTAGTCAAAACAAAAAGGGGATACAAAATATAAAGAAGATATTAACTGATAAATTAGAAATGAAAGATTTGGGTGAAGTAAAAGAATATCTTGGAATAAATATAGAGTATGATTATATAAAAAATGAAATGACACTAAGCCAAACAAAATACATTGATTCATTAGCAAAGAAATATAAACTACAAGACAGCAAATTGTACTGTACACCTATGGAGACAAATTTAAAAATTGAAAAAGCTCAGATACATAGAAAGGATATTGGATACAAGAATTTAATTGGGGCATTGCTGTATATTAGTACAAATACTAGACCCGACATAAATTATAGTGTAAATAATCTAAGTAGATTTCAAGATTGTTGTAGCGAGACACATTTTAAATATGCTTTGCGAATATTGAAATATTTGTACCGGACTAGAGATTTATCTAAGGTTACATTATAAAAGGAATGAAAAATGTGAAACGATAGATTGTTATGTGGACGCAGATTGGGCAGGAGATCATATAGATAGGAAATTTACTTCTGGATATGTAATTAGATTGTATGGAAATGTAATCAGTTGGAAGATTAAAAAACAAAGGTGTGTGACAAACGCCTCGACGTATGCGGAGTATGTTGCCCTATCGGGAGCGGTGAGTGAATTTATGTCTATTAGAGCAGTTATGAAGCTCTTCAATGTAAACCTAGACCATAACCCTTAAAAATTTATGAGGATAACTCTGGAGTACGGAAATTTCACAAAAAATTCTAAACACATTGAAGTTCATTACCACTACGTTCACGAATGCTTAAAGGAAAATAAGATAAATATGATTAAAGTAAGTACGGACGAAAATACTGCGGATATTTTTACCAAGGCATTGTGTAGTTAGAAATTCGAAAGGTTTAAGTCATGGATGAATGTAAAATAATAGGAATGTAAATAAATCAATAAGTGTTAAATTCTCTGTTAATTAATTCGACAAGCATGCAAATACAATTATGTGTACAGTATAAAAGCAAGGAGGCGTGTTAGGTAGATGATACATTTACACTGTACATGTGACTGTAAGTGTAAGCGTTAGAGGGCGTCCTGGTCTCAGTTGAGACAAAGGACTGTTGTAAGCTGTTAGAAGATTCTGGAAGAGTCGGTTGACAACAAGCGTGCGTGCAAGAAGGTTATCGAGGTCTTCAGAGTGTAACATATATGTATAGCTGTTGTGTGTGAAATAAAGTAAATTATTTGTATTTCCGAATCCTCTCTTTACCTCGACAATAACAAGCATCGAATTGTCGACATACCACCAATAGCAGCGGAGATACGTATAATTGAATAGTTAAGCCTAAATCTGCTAAACTGCAAATACAATGGATTTGACAGGATACAGAGTTGACATAGCGAAACCCGGCTGATATGAGCTTTATTTGGCAGCAAATATGAGGTTTAACGCACATCGAATTGTCGAGATATCACACATAGCAGTGTAGAAACGTGCAAAATGGAATATTGAAGCCTGAATTTGCATGACTACTGCAACAACATTGGATTTGTCCTCGACCCGAGATGACATAATGTAAACAGGAGCAGGAGCGCTGTATTTGGCTGCAAATGAGGAGTATATCACGGAGCGAATGTCGACATATCTCCAGTGGATACGGAGATACTTACTATTGAATATTGAAGCCTGTATATGCAGTACTGCAATAAAATTGGATTTGTCCTCGACCCGAGATGACATAATGTAAACAGGTGCAGGTACGCTGTATTTGGGTGCAAATGTGGAGTATAACGCGCTTCGAATTATCGACACATCTCCAATGGAAACGGAGGTACGTTCAATTGAATATTTCAAGCAGTATCACCAAAACTGCAATTATGCTTTATTTGACAGGGCTCGCCGTTGACATAGCACAAGCCGAATGACGTGCGCTGTATTTGTCAGCATATGTGTAGTATAACGCGTATCGAATTGTCGGCATATTTCCAATGGAAACGGGGATACGTTCAATTGAATATTGAAGCCTGAATATGCAGTACTGCAATAACACTAGATTTGTCTTCGACCAGCGGTGACATAATGTAAACAGGAGCAGGTGCGCAGCTTTTGGCAGCAAATGAGGAGCATAACGCGCTCCGAATTGTCGACATATCTCCAATAGCACCGGAGATACAGTTTATTGAATACGTAAGCATAAGTATGCAAACCTGGAAATACAAAGGATTTAGCACGGACCAGGGTTGACATAGCGAAAACCGGCAGATCCGCGCTGTATTTGGGAGCAAATTTGGAGTAGAACGCGCATCGAGTTGCCGTGATATCAGCAATAGCAGCCGAGATACATTCATATGAATATTCAAGCCTGAATACGCAGATCTGTAATATCATTGGATTTGACATTGAACATAGTTGACATAGTGTAAACAGGAGCACGTGAGCTGTGTTTGCCAGCAAATGTGGGGTATAACGCGAATCGAATTGTCGACATGTCTCCAATGGAAACAACGATACGTTCAATTGAATACTTGCGTGAGAATCTCCAAAACAGCAATAACGCTGCACTTGACAGGACACACAGTTGGCATTGCGCAAACCAGTTGATGCGCGCTGTATTTGGCAAGGAAGTGTGTGGTATAATGCGCATCGAACTGTCGACATGTCTCCAATGGAAACAGAGACACGTTCAATTGAATATTTCCGGCAGAATCTCCAAAACGGCATTAACTCCGTATTTGGCAGGTCACAGAATTGACATTACGCGAGCCGGTTGATGTGAGCTGTAATTGGCAGCAAATGTGCGGTATAACGCGCATCGAGTAGTTGACATATCCTCAATGGAAACGCAGATATGTTCAATTGAATATTTCCGGCAGAATCTCTACAACGGCAATTACGCCCTATTTGACAGGACACAGATTGGACATTGCGCAAACCGGCTGATGTGCGCTGTATATGGCAGCCAATGTGGAGCAGAACGCGCATTGAATTCTCGGGATATCACCAATAGCAGTGTAGAAACGTTCAATGGAAAATTGGATCCTGAATAACCAGTACTGCAAAAACATTGGATTTGACCTCGATCCGAGTTAACATAATGTAAACGGGAGTAGGTGCGCTGTATTTGGCAGCAAATGTAGAGTAGAAAGCGTATCAAATGCTCGACATATCTCCAATGGAAACGGAGATACGTTCACTTGAATGTTTAAGGTAGAATCTGCAAAATTACAATTACGCTGGATATGGCAGGGCACTGAGTTGGCATAGCGCAAACCGGCTGATGCTCGCTGTATTTGGCAGGAAATGTGGAGTATAACGGGCTTCGAATTTTCGACATATCTCCAATGGAAATGGAGATACGTGCAACTGAATATTTCAGGCAGAATCTGCAAAGTTGCAAATACGCTGGATTAAACAGGACACAGAGTTCACTTATGTAGGACGGGCTGATGTACGCTGTATTTGGCAGCAAATGTGGAGTATAACGCACATCCAATTGTCGACATACCTCTGATAGTAGCGGAGATACGTTTAATTGAATACTGAAGCCTAAATATGCAAAACTGCAATTACAAAGAATTTTGACAGGGACCACAGTTGACATAGCGACAACCGGATGATGTGCACTGCATTCGGCAGCAAATGTGCAGTACAAGGGGCATATCAAATTGTCGACACATCTCCACAAGAAACGGTTATACGTTCGATTGAATATTTAAGATAGAATCCGCCAAATTGTAATTGCGCTGGATTTGACAGGGCCCAGAGTTGACATAGCGCAAACCGGTTCATGTGCGCTGTATTTTACAGCAAATGTGGAGTATAACGCGCATCGAATTGTCGACATACCAGCAATAGCAGCCGAGATACAATCAAATGTATATTCAAGCCTGAAAACGCGGAACTGAATATCATTGTATTTGACATCGAACAGTGTTCACATAGCGCAAACAGGAGCAAGTGCGCAGTATTGGGCAGCAAATGTGGAGTACAACGTGCTTCGAATTGTCGACATACCACTAATAGCAGCGGAGATGCGTTTAATTGTATACAGAAGACTAAAGTTGCAAAACTGTAATTGCAAAGGATTTGGCAGGAACCAGGGTTGACATAGCAAAAACCGGATGATGCGCGATGAATTTGGCAGCAAATGAGGAGTATAACGGGCATCGAATTGTTGACATGCCACCAATAGCAGCGGCGATACGTTCAATTGAATATTTCAGCATGAATATGCAGTACTGTAATAACATTGGACTTGACCTCTACCCGAGTTGACATAATGTAAACAGGAACTGGCGTGCTGTACTTGGCAGCAAATGTGGAGCATAACGCGCATCGAATTGTGAACTTGACACCAATAGCAGCCGAGACACGTTTAATGGAATACTGAATCCCAAGGTTGCAAAACTGCAATTGCGAAGAATTTGGCAGGGACCAGGGTTAACATAGAAAAAACCGGCTGATGCGCGCAGTATTTGATAGCAAGTGAGGAGAATAACGCGCATCGAGATGTCGTCATATCTGCAATGGAAACGGAGATACGTGTAATTCAATATTTGATATAAAATCCGCGAGATTGCAATTGCGTTCGATTTGCCAGGGTACGGAGTTCACATAGCGCAAACCGTTTGATATGCGCTGTATTTGGCAGCACATGTGTAGTAGAACGCTCATCGAATTGTCGACATGTCTGAAATGGAAACGGAGATACGTTCAATTGAATATTTAAGGAAGAATCTGCAAAATTGCAATTACGCTGGATTGGACAGCACACACAGTTGACTAGGGGCAAACCGGCTGTTGTGCTCTGCATTTGGAAGCAAATGTGGAGCATAACGCGCATGGAATTTTCGAGATATCTCCAATGGAAAGGGTTCAATTGAATATTGAAGCGTGAACTTGCAGTACTGCAGTAACATTAGATTTGAACTCGACCCGAGTTGACGTAATGTAAACAAGCGCAGGTGCGTTGCATTTGGCAGCGAATGTGTAGTATAACGCACATTGAATTGTCGACATATCAGTAACAGCATCAGAGATACGTCCAAATGGATTTTGAAGACTGAATAAGCAGAACTGCAATAACATTCGATTTGACCTCGACCCGAGTTGACAAAATGTAACAGGAGTACGTGAGCTGTGTTTGCCAGCAAATGTGGGGTATAACGCGACTCGAATTGTCGACATGTTTCCAATGGAAACAATGATACGTTCAATTGAATATTTGCGTCAGAATCTCCAAAACAGCATTAACTCCGTATTTGGCAGGTCACAGAATTGACATTGCGCAAGCCGGTTGATGTGCGCTGTATTTGGCAGCAAATGTGCGGTATAACGCGCATCGAGTTGTCGACATAACTTCAATGGAAACGCAGATGCGTTCAATTGAATATTTCCGGCAGAGTCTCCAAAACGGCATTTACGCTGGATTTGACAGTACCAGAGGTGGCATTTCATAGCCGTTTCCCATAACTCTTTCTTTTCGGATCTCATCGCTTCTTTTAAAATCCACCGGTAATTTTTCTGCTATGTACGTTACTGGGCTACCATAAAAATCGGTTCGTTTGATCTTAGCTCTATCTCTCAATTGTCTCACACTCTCGCTAGTTCCAGGAGGTTGCTCTTCGAGTTCACTCTGTGCACTTTCATACGTACATGCTCTATCGCTCTGCGCACACATATCTTCGCGCTCGACAATTTTCGGTAAACTTAAATTAATAAATTTCGCACTTTCTAGTTCGGGCTTAAATATTACGTCACGGCTTAATATTACATTTCTTACTGTCGGCACATACACTCGATACCCTCGTCCGTCATCTAGATAGCCTACCAAATATCCTTTGTTCGCCTTTTTGTCAAGTTTTGTTCTCTTCTCCGCAGGTATGTGTTCAAAGCACTCAGTACCGAAAACCCTAAACTTTTCTAAATTTGGCGGTTTCCCGTACCACAGTTCATACGGTGTTTTCTTGTCTTGTCTCGTCGGCCCGGTCTTATTTATGACATGTACTGCTGTGTTCATGGCTTCGGCCAATAAAAACAGCGGTAGATTTGGTTTCGCATATTGCATAGATCGGCCTGCCTCTACTACTGTTCTATTTTCCCTTTCTGCGACACCATTCTGTTCAGGAGTGTATTGGACATTAATTGTGTGCCTAATTCCCTGACTTCTTAAAAATTATTTAACTTCTTTATTTTTGAATTCTTTCCCTCCATCACTATGAATTTACTTAATCTTATCGTTGAATTGATTCTCAACTTCTAGGCAAAAAGTTTTTAATCTTTCGATTACTTCTGACTTATGTCGTAAGAAGTAAATCTTTGTGAATTTTGAAAAATCATCCTTAAATGTAAAAAAATACAGTTTCTTGCCTAATGACACGACTTCCATAGGTCCACATACATCCGTATAAATAATTTCGCGAGGTTTAGTCGCACGATTGATTTTCTCATGAAAACTCGATCTATGCTGTTTCACGTACGCGCAACCTTCACAGAAAAAGCTACTATCCTCCACGACTTTCATATTCGAATTTTCTAAAAACTCTTTAACATGTCTGAAGTTTTGAGGACATAGCCGTTCGTGCCATAACTGCAATGTGTCCGCGTTTGACTCTGCTCTATTGATAAAATTACAAACTGACGGTATGATAACTCGCATATCTATTTTATACAAATTTCCGATAACAGAACCTTTTGCTATTATTTTCTGGTTTTGTAAAAACATACAATTGGTCCTTTCCTTTAAACCACAGAAATCTATACCCCTTCTCGCAACAGATCTAATGGAAAACAGGTTTCTTTTCGTACCTGGTACGTACAGAACATCGTTCATTGTACATGTTACCAATTTGCCGTCCACAAAAGTCTCTACTTTGATTTTTCCTTTGCCGCACGCATCCATGAACGTACCATCGCCGATCTCTATCTTCACTGTGTTATCGAATTCTTCGAAGACGCTGAACCATTCCCGTCGTCCTGTCATGTGATCCGTAGCTCCTGAGTCGATTATCCAAACATCAGGGTTTGCCGCTTGTATAGCTGAGGTACTTCCTAATAGACCAATTCCGCTGTGATCACGATTTTGATTTCTAGGTCCCTGGTTGTTTCTACTGTTGCTTCTTTTATTATTTTTAAAACAATTTTTACTGGTGTGGCCTTTCCTTTTGCATATAAAGCATCTAAAGCAATCCTTCTTTAGATGGCCAACTTCTCCACAATTGAAACAGCTTGTTTCTTGTTTCTCGTATTCACATTTGCTTGACTGTTTCTGCTGTTCCCTTTTATAATTGTTACCCTTTGTTACCAGCGCCACCGATGTTTCCTGGTCGTCTTTCTTCCATCTGGTTTCTTCGGTCATCAGCCTGGTACTAAGCCTGTCTAGGGTCTTCTTTCCTTCTTCCACCGAATCCCACGCACTGTGAAAATGGTCAAATTTGTTTGGTAACATCGATAAAATGCGTGTTATCAGCATTTTCTCGCCAATTTCACTCCCAAGGCTTCTGGACCATATTTAGATTCTCATCTGACTTCAAGTCATATACTGTAGTCAACTTTTTCCACATTTCATGTGCTGTTGTGCGACATAAAAGAAGATCCAACGGTTTCTTTCCTACTGAAGTCACGATTAATTTTCTCGCTAACCGATCTGCCTTCAAAAATCTTTCACGAGCGATTTCTTTCTCCGCGCTGTTACCTGGATGACACAGATTCCCTTCACACACGTTGATCAGGTCGTCATCTTCCTCCAAAAGTGTGCTCATAACAAAACGCCACCGGAGCCAGTTTTCTTCGCTGCGTAACATATCGATCTTCGCACTTGCTGATTCCATTTTAGCACTATCCCTTGCTTTACTAAGCACAACACTTTAACAATTTATTCACTTCACCTTGCTGCCTTGCAATTTACAGCTCTGGGCCCATAACCTGTTGAGGTTATTCGATGTGTAATCAGAGATAACTCGTGGATAAATTGTAACGCAGAAAATATATTTAAATATAAGTGTAATTATAAGTAAGAATACAATTTGAGCTGGTCCAGATCCGCACGCTAGCTGTGTTACCCAATAACTGAAAACCCCGAAGCCAACGTCGCCTGTCTACTGTTTATGGTCTGACTTCGTCGCAGTCTTTTGTCTACGCGCTGTCAATGGCTTCAGTGCTTGAGAAACTAAAAAGACCAGATGTAGAGTTTTCTTATAAGTGGTGAACAGTTCAACAAAACCAATGACTCTTCTGCAAAAAAGGAAGGACGCTTCAGATGTAGAAGAGAAGGACACTTTGCGAGAGAGTGCCAAAATGGCGTCCAAGTGGGAAGGAGTAACAGCTATTGGCATGAGCCAACACGTGGTCGCAGCAGAGGACAAGGAAACAAAGGAAATACGAGCAGGGGACGTGGAAACTTCCATCGTCAATCAATAACCGGCACGAGCGAGCATGGCTACTCAGGAGCAGGCACATGGATAGCAACGGCGCACGCAGCACACAACAGCGAGACGAATGAGATAAGTGAGAACGAAATAGTGTGGCTATTAGATAGCGGTTGTACCGATCATATAATTAATAATGCAAAGAATTTTGGGAAATGTATTGATCTTAAAAAACCGTTAAATATATATTTGGGCGATAACAGATCGATAAAGGCAACTAAAGTAGGAAATGTTATAAGCTATTTTGAAGCATTTGGTAAGCGAACGAAAATAAATATGAGAAAAGTTTTTTTTTTTTTTTTTTATAGGAATGAAATGTCCGCAAACTTAATTAGTTTAGGCAAGTTAACGGATAATAATAATATGGTTATTACAAAAGGAAATATTGCGAAAATAATGGATGTAAACAATAGACTTACGGCTGTAGCGTTCAAAGAGAATGGGACATATTGAATGAAAAGTATATTGAAAGGGAAGGAGCACTTAGTAAACAGTGCCAAATTCAGTGGTATGAGTAAAAATGAAAGAGAAAGAGATAGCGAACGTGAAAGAGATAGGGACCGTGACAGGGAAAGAGAAAGAGAAAGAGATAGTGAACGTGAGAGAGATAGGGCAGATTATGTCACGCATATGAAACAACATATTGAAGCAGGTGAAAAAAAGGGACCAGATGGATTACAACCAGACAAAAAACCCAAAAACCTGTTTACATTTCGTCAACCACTGTCTCTGCCAAATCATTGGTAATTGCAGTTTTGCATATTTAGGATTCGGTGTTCAATTAAACGTATCTCAGGTGCTATTGGTGGTAAGTCGTCAGTTCGATGCGTGTAATACTCCTCATTTGCTGTCAAATACGGAGCACGTGCTCCTGTTTACGCTATGTCACCTGTGTTCGGTGTCAAATACAATGGTGATACAATTCTGCGTATTCAGGCTTGAATATTCATTTAAATAAATCTCGGATGCTATTACTAATATGTCGACAATTTGATTCGCGTTATACAACACATCTGCTGCCAAATACAGAGCGGATCAGCCCGTTTTCGCTATGTCAACCCTGGTCCGTGCCAAATCCTTTGTATATTCCAGGTTTGCGTATTTATGCTTAAGTATTCAATTAAATATATCTCCGCTGCTATTGGTGGTATGTCGACAATTCGATGCGCGTTATGCTTCACATTTGCTGCCAAATACAGCACACCTGCTCTTGTTTATATTACATCAACTCGGGTCGAGGTCAAATACAATGTTATTGCAGCACTGGTTATTCAGGATCCAATTTTCCATTGAACGTTTCTACACTGCTATTGGTGATATCCCGAGAATTCAATGCGCGTTCTGCTCCACATTGGCTGCCATATACAGCGCACATCAGCCGGTTTGCGCAATGTCCAATCTGTGTCCTGTCAAATAGGGCGTAATTGCCGTTGTAGAGATTCTGCCGGAAATATTCAATTGAACATATCTGCGTTTCCATTGAGGATATGTCAACTACTCGATGCGCGTTATACCGCACATTTGCTGCCAATTACAGCTCACATCAACCGGCTCGCGTAATGTCAATTCTGTGACCTGCCAAATACGGAGTTAATGCCGTTTTGGAGATTCTGCCGGAAATATTCAATTGAACGTGTCTCTGTTTCCATTGGAGACATGTCGACAGTTCGATGCGCATTATACCACACACTTCCTTGCCAAATACAGCGCGCATCAACTGGTTTGCGCAATGCCAACTGTGTGTCCTGTCAAGTGCAGCGTTATTGCTGTTTTGGAGATTCTCACGCAAGTATTCAATTGAACGTATCGTTGTTTCCATTGGAGACATGTCGACAATTCGATTCGCGTTATACCCCACATTTGCTGGCAAACACAGCTCACGTGCTCCTGTTTACACTATGTCAACTATGTTCAATGTCAAATCCAATGATATTACAGATCTGCGTATTCAGGCTTGAATATTCATATGAATGTATCTCGGCTGCTATTGCTGATATCACGGCAACTCGATGCGCGTTCTACTCCAAATTTGCTCCCAAATACAGCGCGGATCTGCCGGTTTTCGCTATGTCAACCCTGGTCCGTGCTAAATCCTTTGTATTTCCAGGTTTGCATACTTATGCTTACGTATTCAATAAACTGTATCTCCGGTGCTATTGGAGATATGTCGACAATTCGGAGCGCGTTATGCTCCTCATTTGCTGCCAAAAGCTGCGCACCTGCTCCTGTTTACATTATGTCACCGCTGGTCGAAGACAAATCTAGTGTTATTGCAGTACTGCATATTCAGGCTTCAATATTCAATTGAACGTATCCCCGTTTCCATTGGAAATATGCCGACAATTCGATACGCGTTATACTACACATATGCTGACAAATACAGCGCACGTCATTCGGCTTGTGCTATGTCAACGGCGAGCCCTGTCAAATAAAGCATAATTGCAGTTTTGGTGATACTGCTTGAAATATTCAATTGAACGTACCTCCGTTTCCATTGGAGATGTGTCGATAATTCGAAGCGCGTTATACTCCACATTTGCACCCAAATACAGCGTACCTGCACCTGTTTACATTATGTCATCTCGGGTCGAGGACAAATCCAATTTTATTGCAGTACTGCATATACAGGCTTCAATATTCAATAGTAAGTATCTCCGTATCCACTGGAGATATGTCGACATTCGCTCCGTGATATACTCCTCATTTGCAGCCAAATACAGCGCTCCTGCTCCTGTTTACATTATGTCATCTCGGGTCGAGGACAAATCCAATGTTGTTGCAGTAGTCATGCAAATTCAGGCTTCAATATTCCATTTTGCACGTTTCTACACTGCTATGTGTGATATCTCGACAATTCGATGTGCGTTAAACCTCATATTTGCTGCCAAATAAAGCTCATATCAGCCGGGTTTCGCTATGTCAACTCTGTATCCTGTCAAATCCATTGTATTTGCAGTTTAGCAGATTTAGGCTTAACTATTCAATTATACGTATCTCCGCTGCTATTGGTGGTATGTCGACAATTCGATGCTTGTTATTGTCGAGGTAAAGAGAGGATTCGGAAATACAAATAATTTACTTTATTTCACACACAACAGCTATACATATATGTTACACTCTGAAGACCTCGATAACCTTCTTGCACGCACGCTTGTTGTCAACCGACTCTTCCAGAATCTTCTAACAGCTTACAACAGTCCTTTGTCTCAACTGAGACCAGGACGCCCTCTAACGCTTACACTTACAGTCACATGTACAGTGTAAATGTATCATCTACCTAACACGCCTCCTTGCTTTTATACTGTACACATAATTGTATTTGCATGCTTGTCGAATTAATTAACAGAGAATTTAACACTTATTGATTTATTTACATTCCTATTATTTTACATTCATCCATGACTTAAACCTTTCGAATTTCTAACTACACAATGCCTTGGTAAAAATATCCGCAGTATTTTCGTCCGTACTTACTTTAATCATATTTATCTTATTTTCCTTTAAGCATTCGTGAACGTAGTGGTAATGAACTTCAATGTGTTTAGAATTTTTTGTGAAATTTCCGTACTCCAGAGTTATCCTCATAAATTTTTAAGGGTTATGGTCTAGGTTTACATTGAAGAGCTTCATAACTGCTCTAATAGACATAAATTCACTCACCGCTCCCGATAGGGCAACATACTCCGCATACGTCGAGGCGTTTGTCACACACCTTTGTTTTTTAATCTTCCAACTGATTACATTTCCATACAATCTAATTACATATCCAGAAGTAAATTTCCTATCTATATGATCTCCTGCCCAATCTGCGTCCACATAACAATCTATCGTTTCACATTTTTCATTCCTTTTATAATGTAACCTTAGATAAATCTCTAGTCCGGTACAAATATTTCAATATTCGCAAAGCATATTTAAAATGTGTCTCGCTACAACAATCTTGAAATCTACTTAGATTATTTACACTATAATTTATGTCGGGTCTAGTATTTGTACTAATATACAGCAATGCCCCAATTAAATTCTTGTATCCAATATCCTTTCTATGTATCTGAGCTTTTTCAATTTTTAAATTTGTCTCCATAGGTGTACAGTACAATTTGCTGTCTTGTAGTTTATATTTCTTTGCTAATGAATCAATGTATTTTGTTTGGCTTAGTGTCATTTCATTTTTTATATAATCATACTCTATATTTATTCCAAGATATTCTTTTACTTCACCCAAATCTTTCATTTCTAATTTATCAGTTAATATCTTCTTTATATTTTGTATCCCCTTTTTGTTTTGACTACAGATTAACAAATCATCTACGTATATTAGCAAATAAACAACATTTTCTCCCTTTTCATGAGTATATAGGCACAATTCTATATTATTCTTCTTAAAACCTAATCTCGTCACATACCTATCAAAACATTCATACCAATCCCTCGGAGTTTCTTTTAACCCATAAAGCGCTTTTGATAATTTACAAACTCTATTCGTTCCTACTTTATATCTACTTTACAATAATTTGTGTGAATCACACTGCCGTTTTCCTTTCCTGGATACCTTGTTCGAGATCTCTTATTACGTGTAGATCTCCTAGGAATCTTTAATCTTTCAGAACTAATATCATTATCTTCTTTATTTTCTAACTCTTCTTTATTCATACTGTCCAATAAATAATTACCTATACTCTCATCGCTATCTCCATTTAATCCGGTAGTCTTAAAGGGACCGCACACGTCCGTATGAACAATTTCCATTACCTCCCTAGTCTTAGTTCGATTATTTTTGAAAGGTAAATTATGTATTTTGCTTTCTATACACATCTTACATTTCAAAAATTCCTTTTCAAATTTATTCGGTATACCTGTCAGTGACTGCTCTTTACCCAAAATATTTAGGTATTTAAAATTTACGTGTCCTAGCATCCTATGCCATCTTTCTTTCTCACTCATACCACTACGTTCGGCACTGTTTACTAAGTGCTCCTTCCCTTTCAATATACTTTTCATTTTATATGTTCCGTTGTCTTTGACCGCTACAGCTGTAAATTTATTGTTTACATCTATTATTTTCGCAATATTTCCTTTTGAAATAACCATATTATTATTATGCGTTAACTTGCCTAAACTAATTAAGTTTGCGGACATTTCTTTCACAG
This sequence comes from Bombus flavifrons, assembly GCF_040668555.2. Lineage (NCBI taxonomy): Eukaryota > Metazoa > Arthropoda > Insecta > Hymenoptera > Apidae > Bombus > Bombus flavifrons. The sequence continues at coordinate 95,424 of NW_027184793.1, read as the reverse complement.
AAAAAACTTTTCTCATATTTATTTTATTTCGCTTTCCAAATGCTTCGAAATAGCTTATAACATTTCCTACTTTTGTTGCTTTATCGATCTATTATCGCCCAAATATATATTTACCGGTTCTTTAAGGTCGATAGATTTATCAAAATAATTTGCATTATTAATTATGTTATCGGTACAATCGCTATCTAATATCTACATAATTTCATTACAACTTATCTCGTTCATCTCGCTACTGTGTACTGCGTGCGCCGTCGCCATCCATGTGCCTGCTCCTGAGTTACCATACTCGCTCGTGCCGGTTGCTGATTGACGATGGAAATTTCCACGTCCCTTGCTCGTACTGCGTTTGTTTCCTTTTCCCCTGCTGCTATCCCGTGTTGACCCATGCCGATAACTGTTACTGCTTCCCGCTTGGACGCCATTTTGATACTCTCCTGCAAAATGTCCCACTCTTCCACATTTGAAGCATCCTTCATTTTTTGCAGCAAAGGCATTATTTTTCATTTCTCTTTGATTTGATTTATCTTTCTTTTCCGCTATTTCCATCTTATTCCTCACGTACGCTACCGTTTGATTTTCTTCTTTGACTGCATCTATTATATTCGCTATGTAGCTATACTCGTCGGGTAACGCATTAGCATGTAATTCATTTTTTCCCTCTCACTCACTTGTGCTCCGGCACATTTTAATTCATTCATTAATTTTTCAAAATCACTGAAGAGCAATACCGAGTCACTGTAATTGTCGAGACTTATCCTCTCCAATCTCCTTCTGCAAACGATCTGTAGTGCCGTCGACTCTCTTAAGTACATTTCGTCGATCTTTCTCATTATTTCATAAGCAGTTCATTCCTCACTAATATATTTTAATTGTCTGTTTGATATTGCACTATAAATTATATTTCTCGCCTTCAGATCCTTTTTGTCCAAGTCTGGATTGTTTGTTTCGGTCTTCACTCTCGTTATAACAATATCACATTCTTTATACCTCAAAAACATTGTTAATCTCTTCTTCCACATTGCGTAATCCTCACCATCTTATCTCGGTATCGTTATTTCCGATCCTTACATTTTAGCTGATTTTCTATTCTTTACTCAAGCGTTCCTACGTGCTCAATGTATTTTCCTTTTATTTTATATCCTTGGAACGTTTTTTCCCTTACTAAACTCACTCGAACTAACTCGCAAGACTAAAACCCACGCACTAAATAGCTTGTAAAATTAGAAACCGCGCTCTGCTATCATGTCAAGGTAAAGAGAGGATTTGGTAATACAAATAATTTACTTTATTTCACACACAACAGCTATACATATATATGTCGGAGATGGAAGGACAGCGGGATTTCCCGCCTAGAATGCTGGGAAAAACCTCAATACTCTCTGCTGGTTGCAATTCCTTGAAGGCATCTAATAATACGGTGAAACCTACTGACTTACCAACTTTTAATTTTGACATTGTGTATCGATAAGGTAAACGAATGGCTCACGTAGATTTCCTTCCGCGGAATCCCATAGACATTGATCATAATATAATAAGCAAAGTCAAAGAAAAGAAAATAATCTGACCGAAATCTCAGAAGATTGGCTGTTAACAGAATAACGTCGGGATCCTCAAATTTCAGAAATCGCCACTAAATCGCAAAATGATGAGCTCGCGGAAAACGTCGCAAATGCGTATGAATTACTATCTAGGACCCTTTATCGTAAAATACAAAGAAAAAGGAGGACTCTCTTCTTGCCATTGTCCCAAGAGGTTTTAGGTGGTTCGTTATTAACCACGTGCAACAGTCAATTATGCACTTAGGTTGGGACGAAACGCTTGAGAAACCGTACGAGTATTACTTTTCCGAAGGAATGGCGAAATAAGTTCGTAAATTTGTTAACAACTGTCGTGCTTGTCGAGTTTCGAAGGCTAGTTCAGGTAAAATGCAAGCTGAACTACATCCTATACTTAAGACCAGCCTACCTTGGCATACAGTTCACGTGGACATAACGGGCAAACTGAGCAGTAAAAACGACTCGAACGAATATACCATTGTGTTGGTCGACGCCTTCACCAAATTCGTATACTTGCATCATACCCGTAAGATAGACTCCCTTAACACCATTAGAGCGCTTAAGTCCGCTATATTTTTATTCGGCAGTCCCTGCCGGATAATAGCGGATCAGTGAAGATGTTTTACGAGCAAAGAATTTCAAGACTTCTGTCAAGATAAACATATTAAACTCCACTTAATAGCAACCGGTGCTAGTAGGGCCAATGGACAGGTAGAGCGTATTATGGGTACGCTAAAAAATACGTTCACACCAATAGAAACGACCGGGCGGTCTTGGCAAGACGCGATCGGGGAAACACAACTGGCTTTAAATTGTACCATCAACCGCGTGACTAAGTCGAACCCATTGGAACTACTAATCGGTAAAACAGCAAGACCCTACGACCTATCCCTACCCGGCAATATCGAAGAAAGGGAAGTAGATATCTCCCATGTAAGACAGCAGGCGATAAAGAATATAGGCGCAAGTGCCAAATACGATAAGGGTAGGTTCGACAAAGATAATACTAAAGTAGTTAGGTTTAACCTTGGTGATTTTGTGTTACGCAAAAACGAGGAAAGAAACCAGAAGGCGACAGATACACTTTAAAAACTTTAGACGGGTAACGATCATATAAAGACAGACATGACAGATTAAGATAAATGCCAGATAGTTGCGTTCCTGCTGAGTTGGGCGTCTGCGGTGATGACATCGACGGTGATAATAACGATGCGAGTATACTGACCTCAGTGTATCATTACCACCGCGTTGTGGTCATAATAATACACACAGTGGTGTCCTGCGCTTTCTATAATACCTTCAGTGGTGTCCTGCGCTTTCTGTAATATGTTCAGTGGTGTACTGCGCTTTCCGTAATATGCCCAATGTGGTATCGTGCGCACCTGTAATATACCCACTGTGACGTTTTGTGTTTTTGTAATATGCCCAATGTGGTATCGTGCGCACCTGTAATATACCCACTGTGACGTTTTGTGTTTTTGTAATATGTCCACTGTGACATCGTGCGCACCTGTAATATACCCACTGTAACGTCTTGCGCCTCTGTCATACACCCAACGTAGTAATATGATCCAACAAACTGAGATCCATCAGTGTACGAAATCGAAAATGATCTGTCGTGTCATTACGGTCTGACTGGTAGCTCACAGAATGCAACTAAAACTTTGAATACAAATTATAACACTACTAATTTGAGTTCTCTTTAATTTCCTTGTCAAACCACCGAACAAAATTTTGTTGTTGAACTGGACCCTTGGCTTATCCGGATATTTAGTTAGATTGTGAACATTGTCAGTGACATCAAATCTAATACATGATGTTTTGGATACACCCGAGGACGGGTGATTGTCAGGATGTCCGTGTCGGAAATGGAAGGACAGCGGGATTTCCCGTCTGGAATTCTGGGAAGAACCCCAATACCGTAGTCCTGACTTTTTACGATAACTGTATTGTAAGCAATAAAAAGAAAAAAGAGAAATAAATAAGAAATAACTTTAATGTTCCGACCCGGCTTTATGACGATGTGTTCAGGTTCAACGTGACATAGCAGGTCACCAGACGTAGCCACGGTCACGGGAGGGACGTTTACCTAACATAAGTATGGAATGGTTATATGGCTCTCCTTAAAAACAAAGATTGACCCCGAGACGTGGGGACAGGAATATATAAGGGCAGTTTCATTAGGATCGAGAGTTAGAGAAGTAGAGAGATAGTTAGTTAGTTAGCCGTTGTACGAATTGCTGATTGAGTTAGCCGAATCGTGTATTAAGTTGATACTCGTCCTCCCATGGACCGTGGATTCGTTATCGAACCTGAATCCGTGGTTACTATCATCTCGACCATCCTATCGCCGCTGTTACTCATAGCCTCTTGTAGAGTCCACATTTGTACCAATAAACCTTAGCAACATTCGCGATGGTAAAGTAAGTAAAGGTTCATCGAACGCCCATAATTCCAATCCTTCTCCGACATATATATGGCAGATACTGTCTTAAATATTCAATTGAACGTATCGCAGCTGGTATTGTTGATATGTGGGCAATTCGATGCACATTACACTCCACAATTGCAGCCGAATGCAGCGCCCATCAGCCGGTTTGCGCTATGTCAGCTCAGGCCACTGCCAAATTCATAGTAATTGCGGTATCACACATTGAGGCCTAAATATTCAATTGAACGTATATCCGTTTATATTGGAGATATGTCGACGATTTGATGCGCGTTCTGTTCCAAATTTGATGCCAAATACAGCGCCTATCAACCGGTTTTCGCGATGTCAACCCTGGTTCCTGCCAAATCGTTTGTAATTGAAGCTTTGCATATTTAGGCTTAGGTATTCAACTAAACGTATCTCCGCTGCTATTGGTGATATGCCGACAATATGTGATATTGGTGATATGCAGACTCCACATATGTTGCCAAATATAGTGCACATCGTTTGGTTTGCGCTATGTCATCTCTGAGCCCTGTCAAATCCATCGTAAATGCCGCTTTGGAGATTCTGCCTGAAATATTCAATTGAATCTATCTCAGTTTCTAATCCATATATATTGACAATTCGATGTGCGTTAAACTCCGAAGTTGCGTCCAAATGCAGGGCATATCAGCCGGTATGCCCTAACTCAACACAGTGTCCTGCCAAATACAGCGTAGCTGCAACTATGCACATTCTACCTTAAATATTCGATTGAGCGTATCTCATCTGCTATTGGCGATAAGAGAACAATTCGTTGCGCGTCACTCTCCACATTTGCTGCGTAATACAGCGCACGTACCACTGTCTGCGCTGTATCAACACTGGTCGAGATTAAATCCAAGGTTTTTGCAGTTCTGCATACTAGGGATTCAATTACCACTTGAACGTGCCTCCGCTGCTATCGGTGATATGTCGACAATTTGGCACGCTTTCTACTCCACATTTGCAGCCTAATACAGCGCACGTCAACAGGTTTGCGCAATGTAAACTCTGTGTCTTGTAAAATACAGCGTTACTGCCGTTTTGGAGATTCTGCAGGAAATATTCAATTGACGGTATCTCTGTTTTCATTGGAAACATGTCGACAATTCGATGCGCGTTATACACCACATTTGCTTAAAATACAGTGCACCCGCTCCTGTTTACATTATGTCAATTCGGGTCGAGGTAAATTCCAATGTTAATGGAGTACCGCCTATTCAGCCTTCAATAGTCAATTGAACGTATCTACACAGCTATTGGTGAGATCTCGACAAGTCCATGCGCATTATACTTCCCATTCGGTGCCAAATGCAGCGAAGCTGCTCATGTTTACATTGTGTCAACTCGGGTCGCGATCAAATCCAATGTTATTGCAGTACTGCATATTTAGGCTTAACCATTCAATTAGACGTATCTCAGCTGCTACTGGTGGTATGACGACAATTCGATGCGCGTTGTACTCCACATTTGCTGCCAAGTACAGGGCACCTGCACCTGTTTACATTATAACATCACAAGTCGAAGACAAATCCGATGTTATTGCAGTACTGCATATTCAGGCTTCAATATTCAATTCAACCCATTTCCGCTTCCATTGGAGATATGTCGACATCTTCGATGCGCGCTATACTCCACATTTGCCGCCAAATACACCGCACCTGCAACCTGTTTACATTATGTGAACTCGGGACAAGGAACAATGTTATTGCAGTACTGCATATTAGAGCTTCAATATTGAATTGAACGTGTCTACACTGCTATTGGTGATATCTCGACAGTTCGATGCGCGTTTTTCTCAACATACGTTGCCAAATACAGCGCACATCAGCCGGTGTGCGCTTTGTCAACTTTGGGACCTGTCAAACACAGCGTTATTGCAATTTTTCAGATTCTACATTAAATATTCAGTTGAACGTATCTCCGATTCCATTGGAGATATATCGACAATTCTATGCGCGTTATACTCCACATTTGTTGCCAAATATAGCGCACCTGCTCCTGTTTGCATTATGCCAACTCGAGTCGAGGTCAAGTCCAATTATTGCAGTATTGCGTATTCAGAATTCAATTTTCCATTGAACTATTTTCCAATTGTCGAGATATCTGGAATAGAAACTGAGATACGGTCAATTGAATATTTGAGGCGGAGTCTCCAAAACTACAATAACGCTGTATAGGACCCATAGTTGACATAGCGCAAACCGGCTAACATGCGCTGTATTTGGCAGCAAATAAGGAGTATACCTCGCATCGAATTGTCGACATAATACCAATGACATCGGAGATACGTTTAATTGAATACTGAAACCTAAATATGCAGAACGGCAATTACAAAGTATGTGGCAGCGACCAGGGTTGACATAGCAAAAACCGGCTGATGCGCGCTGTATTTGGCAGAAAATGTTTAGTAAAACGCGCATTGAATTGTCGATATATCAGCAATTGCTGCCGAGATTCATTCAAGTGAATATCCAAGCGTGAACACGCAGAACTGTAATATCATTGTATTTGACATAGAACAGTATTGACTCAGCGTAAACAGGAGCACGAGCGCTGCATTTGGCGGCAAATGAGGAGTATAACGCGTATCGAATTGTCGACATATCTGCAATAGCAGCGTCGGTACGTTCAATAGAATATTTAATGCTTAATTTGCAAATCTGCAGTTGGGGTGGAATTGACGGGGCCCAGAATTGACATAGCAAAAACGGGCAGATTTGTGCTGTATTTGGCAGAAATTGTGGATTATAACGCGAGTCGAATTGTAGATATATCACCAATAGCATGCGTAAATACGTCCAAATGGAAATTGAAGCCGGGATGTGCATAACTGTAAATACAATGTATTTGACAGGGCCTAGATTTGACATAGCGCAAACCGGCTGATGTGTGCATTATTTGGCAGCAAATGTGGAGTAGAACGCGCATCCAATTGTCGTCATATCGCAAATTGCAGCGGGGATACGTTTAAATGAAAATTGAAGCCTGAATATGCAATACTGCAATTTCGCTGGATTTGACAGACCGCGGAGTTAACACAGAGCAAACCTGCTGATATGCTCTGTATTTGGCAGCGAATGTAGTGTATAATGCGCACCGAATTGTCCACATTTCTTCTATAGGAACGGAGATACGTTCAGTTGAATATTTATGACATTATGTGCATAACTGCAACTTCGGTGGCTTTGGCAGGGACCACAGTTGACATAATATCAACAGAGTGATGTCCTCTGTATGTGGTAGCAATTGTGGTTAGTAACGCGCATCGAATTGGCGACATATCCCCAATAGCAGCGGTGACACGTTTAATTGGATACTTAAGCCTAAATATGCAAAACTGCAATTAGAATAGATTTGACTCGATACAGAGTTGACATTGCACAAACCGATTGATGTGTAGTGTATTTGGCAGCGAACGAGGAGTGTAACGCGAATCGAGTGGTCGACATATCACCAATAGCAGCGAAGATACGTTCAATTCGAATTTGAATTCGGGATGTGCAGAACTACAATTACAATGTATTTGATAGGTGCTGAGCTGACATAGCACAAACCGGCTGATGGGCCCTGCATTCGGCAGCAATGTGCTGTATAACGCGCATCGAGTAGTCGACATATCAACAACATCAGCGGAGATACGTTCAATTGAATATTTAAAGTAGAATCTGCAAAATTGCAATTGCACTGGATTGTACAAGACATAGAGTTGTCATTGCTCAAACAGGTTGATGGGCACTGTATTTGACAGCAATTGTGGGTTATAACGAGCGTCGAATGGTAGACATACCACCAATAGCTGCGGAGATACATTTAATTGAATACATAAGCCTAAATATGCTAAACTGCGAATACAATGGATTTGACAGGACGCAGATTTGACATTGCGCAAATTGGTTGATGTGTGCTGTATTTGGCAGATAACGTGGGGCTTAACAAGCATCGAATTGTCGATATATCACAAATAACCGTGTAGATGCGTTCAATGGAATATCGAATCCTGAATATGCAGTACTGCAATAACATTGGGTTTGACCTCGACCCGAGTTGACACAATGTATACAGGTGCAGGCGCGCTGTATTTAGCAGCAAATGTGGAGTATAACACGCATCGAATTGTCGCAATGTCTCCACTGGAAACAGAGATACGATCAATTGAATATTTGCGCTAGAATATCCGAAACGGCATTAACGATGTGTTTGTCAGGACACAGTGCTGACATTGCGCAAACCAGTTGATGTGCGCTGAATGTGCGGTATAACGCGCATCAAACTGTCGACATGTCTCCAATGGAAAGAGAGATACGTGCAATTGAATATTTCCGGCAGAATCTCCAAAACGGCAATAACGCTGTATTTGACAGGACACAGAGTTGATTGTTACGTCGGGCGACACTCTGCCTAGACCTGGCCACACACCGCGGGCAAGATGGTAACCAGATGTTCGCTCATCCTTACTGCGTACCCTCAATATTCTGAAGTACCCTCCATAAATCTCAACAATTTCCTAGTCGAGGTCCTTCGAACCGAACAGATTATTTCGCTGCATTGTTTCCTAAAGTTTATTGCCCATCACAGGTTGACACGGGAATGTTTCCGTTTCTCATGTAGGAGGCCTCCCACTAACGACTTTATCTCGAGGGCGGTGAGCATCCTTCCTCACCCACCACCATAGCAAATAACCAATTAACAACGAAGCCTATTTCCCTCACTCTATTAGCCAAAGTCGTCACCAACAAATCCGATGGTCCCGTGCGGTAGACACACCCATCCTTAGTTTGCCTCCGCCACAGCATCGTCACCGAACGGCACTGATTTTCTCTCCTTCAAACAGTCAACTATTCGTTAACCGGGTTTACACTGTAAATCAGTCACTCACTTATCTTATAAATACGCATCAGGATAACTATCTTGTATACAAAGTTGTTGGAATAAACTGTGATATATAACTTGTTATATCAGTGTCATATTCAATTAAACCACCTCTATTATCCTGACCGAAATAGAGGATCGATCATTTCGTGGCGTCGATTATCTAATCGTAACGGGAATTTACGACTCCCGTTGACGTGCTTCATCGCGATCACGCCCCCGCGAGTGGTCGATAACATGGACATTGCGCAATCCGGTTGCTGTGCGCTGTATTTGGCAGCAAATGTGGAGTATAACTCGCATCAAACTGCCGACATATCTCCCATGGAAACGGAGATACGTTCAATTGACTATTTAAGGTAGATTCTGTATAATTGCAATTACGCTGGATTTGACAGGACACAGACTTGACTTGGGGAAAACGGGCAGCTGTGCTCTGCATTTGGCTGTCAATAAGGAGTATAACGTGCGTCGAATTGTCGAGGTATCTGGCATAGGAACTGAGATGCGTTCGATTGAATATTTCCGGCAGAATCTACATAACGGCAATTACGCTGGATTTGACAGAGCACAGAGTTGACATAGAGCAAACCAGCTGATAAGCTCCGTATATGGCAGGAACTGTAGTGTATAATGCGCATCGAATTGCCGACATTTCTGCTATAGAAACGGAGATACGATCAATTGAATATTTAATCCTAAATAAGCAAAACTGCATTTATAATGAATTTGGCGTGGTCCTGAGTAGAAATAGCGCAAACCGGCTGATGGGCGCTGCTTTCGGCAGCAATTGTGGAGTATAATGTGCATCGAGTTGCCGACATATCAACAATAGCAGCCGAGATATGTTTAATAGAATACTTATGTCTAAATATGGAAAACTGGATTTACAAAGGATTCGGCGGCGTCCAAGATTGACTTAGGGCAAACCGGCTAATGTGCTCTGCATTTGGCAGCAAATATGGAATATAACGCGCACGAATTGCAGAGATATCTGGAATAGAAACTGAGATACGCTCAATTGAAAATTTAATACAGAATGTGCAGTACTGCAATAATATTGGATTTGACCTCCATCCGAGTTGACATAATGTAAACAGGAGCAGGTGCGCTGTATTTGGCAGCAAATGTGAAGCATAACGCGCATGGAACTGTCGACATGTCTCCAAAGGAAACGGAGATACGTTTAATTGAGTAGTATAGCCTAAATATGCTAAACTGCAATTACAATGGATTTGACAGGATACAGAGATGACATTGAGCAAACCGGTTGATGTGCACTGTATCTTGCAGAAAATGTGGGGTATAGCGCGCATTGAATTGTAGAGATATCACCAATAGCAGTGTAGAAACGTTGAATGGAATGTTGAATCCTGAGTATGCAGTACTGCAATGACATTGGATTTGACTTTGACCCGAGTTGACATAATGTAAACAGGTGCAGGTGCCCTGTATTTGGCAGCATATGTGGCGTAAAACGCGCTTCGAATTGTGGACATATCGCCAATAGTGGCGGAGATCAGTTCAATTGAATATTGAAGCCTTAATATGCAAAACTGCAATAACATTGGATTTGACCTCGACACGAGTTGACATAATGTAAAAAGAAGCACGTGTGCTGTATCTGGCAACAAATGTGGAGTATAACGCTCGTCGAATTGTCGAGCCATCTGGCATAGAAACTGAGATACGATCAATTGAATATTTAATACAGAATGTGCAGTACTGCAATAACATTGGATTTGTCCTCGACCCGAGTTGACATAATGTAAACGGGAGTAGGTGCGCTATATTGGGCAGCGAATTTTGAGTATGACGGGCATCGAATTTTCGTCATATCTACAATGGAAACGGAGATACGTACAATTGAATATTTACTGTAGAATCTCCAAAACTGCAAAAACGCTGTATTAGACAGGGCCCAGAGTTGACATAGCGTTGACTGAACGATGTGCGCTGTATTTGGCAGCAAATTTGGGGTTTAAAGCACATCGAATTGTCGAGATATCACAAATAGCAGTGTAGATACTTTCAATTGAATACTGAAGCCTGAATACGCAGTACTGCAATAGCATTAGACTTCACCTCGACCCGAGTTGACAAAATGTGAATAGGAGAGGGTGCACTGTATTTCGAGCAAATATGGAGTATAACTCGCATCAAACTGCCGACATATCTCCCATGGAAACGGAGATACGTTCAATTAAATATTTAAGGCAGATTCTGTAAAATTGCAATTACGATGGATTTGACAGGACACAGACTTGACTTGGGGAAAACGGGCAGCTGTGCTCTGCATTTGGCTGCTAATAAGGAGTATAACGTGCGTCGAATTGTCGAGGTATCTGACATAGAAACTGAGATGTGTTCGATTGAATATTTCCGGCAGAATCTCCATAACGGCAATTATGTTAGATTTGACAGGGCACAGAGTTGACATAGCACAAACATTTCGAGGTCTTCAGAGTATAAGATGTGTGTATAACTGTTGTGTGCTGAAGAAACTATATTATTTATATTTCCGAATTCTCTCTTTACATTAACATGCTAGCAGATCGTGGTTCATAGTTTTGCAAGTTATTGAGTGCGTGGTTTTTCAATCTTGCGAGTTTGTTCGAGTGAATTTCAATAAGGGAAGAAACGTTCAAAGAAAGAAGAGAAAAAATATACTTCGAGCACGTGGGAATGCTTGAGTAAGATATAAGGAATCAATTAAAATGGAGAGATCGGAAATCATGATACCTATATTCGATGGTGAGGATTACGGTATGTGGTAGCAAAGAATAACGATGTTTCTCAGGTATAAAGAGTGCGAGATTGTTACCACAAGAGTGAAGACCGAAACAGACAATGAAGATTGGTACAGTAAGGGTCTGAAGGCAATAAATATAATTTACAGTGTCATAACAAATAGACAATTGGAATATATTAGGGAAGAAAAAGCGGCGTATGAAATAGTAAAAGAGTTCGATGAAATATACTTGAAGGAGTCGACGGCACTACAGATCGTATGCAAAAGGAAATTGGAAAAGATAAGACTAGATAAGTACAGTAATTCAGCATCGTTTTTCAGCAATTTCGTAAAGTTAATAAACGAATTAAAAAGTGCGGGCGCACAAGTGAGTGAGAGAGAAAAATTAAATTACATGCTGAATACGTTACCCGAAGAATACAGCTACATAGCGGACATAATAGATGCATTGAAAGAAGAAAATTAAACGGTAGAGTATGTGAAAAATGAAATTGAAATAGCGGAGAAGAGAAATTAGTCCAATCAAGGAGAAATGCAAACCAAAGCCTTCTCTGCAAAAAAGGAAGGATGCTGCAGATGTGGAAGAGAAGGACACTTTGCGAGAGAGTATCAAAATGGCGTCCAAGCAGTAAGCAGTAACAGCTATTGGCGTGGGCCAACACGTGGTCGCAGCAGAGGACAAGGAAACAAAGGAAATACGAGCAGGGGACGTGGAAACTTCCATCGTCAATCAACAACCGGCACGAGCGAGCATGGCAACTCAGGAGCAGGCACATGGATAGCAACGGCGCACGCAGCACACAACAGCGAGACGAATGAGGTAAGTGAGAACAAGATAGCGTGGCTATTAGAGAGCGGTTGTACCGATCATATAAATAATAATGCAAATTATTTTGAGAAATGTATTGACCTTAAAGAACCAGTAAATATATATTTAGGCGATAATAGACCGGTAAAAGCAACAAAAGTTGGAAACGTTGTAAGCTACTTTAAAGAATTTGGAAAACAAAATAAAATAAATATGAGTAAAGTATTTTATGCGAAAGAAATGTCCGTAAATTTGATCAGTTTAGGTAAACTAACAGATAATAAGAATACGGTTATTTCAAAAGGAAATATTGCAAAAGTAATAGATGAGGACAATAGACTTACGGCTGTAGCGTTCAAAGAGAATGGGACATATAGAATGAAAAGTATATTGAAAAGGAAGGAGCACTTAGTAAACAGTGCCGAACGTAGTGGTATGAGTAAAAAGGAAAGATGGCATAGGATGCTAGGGCACGTAAATTTTAAATACTTAAATATTTTGGGTAAAGAGCAGCTAGTGACTGGCATATCGAGTAAATTTGAAAAGGAATTTTTGAAATGTAGGATGTGCATAGAAAGTAAAATGCATAACTTACCTTTCAAAAATAATCGAACTAAGACTAGGGAGGTAATGGAAATTGTTCATACGGACGTGTGCGGTCCCTTTAAGACTACCGGATTAAATGGAGATAGCGATGAGAGTATAGGTAATTATTTATTGGACAGTATGAATAAGGAAGAGTTAGAAAATAGAGATGATGAAAATGATATTAGTTCTGAAAGCTTAAAGATTCCTAGGAGATCTACACGTAATAAGAGAACTCCAACAAAGTATCCAGGAAAGGAAAACGGCAGTGTGATTCACACAAATTATTGTAAAGTAGATATAAAGTGGGAACGAATAGAGTTTGTAAATTATCAAAAGCGCTTTATGGGTTAAAAGAAAGTCCGAGGGACTGGTATGAGTGTTTCGATAAGTATGTGATGAGATTAGGTTTTAAGAAGAAAAACATAGAGTTGTGCCTATATATTCATGGACAGGGAGAAAATGCTGTTTATTTGTTAATATATGTAGACGATTTGTTAATTTGTAGTAAAAACAAAAGGAAGATACAAAGGGTAAAGAAGTTATTAACTGCGTTACGTCGCGCAAGACATCTGCACGCCATCCGGCACTACTTGTCCGCCGACGGTCTACGCATCGTCCTTCGACCCTCAATAAATCCAAGGAGCCCGTAAAACGACAACTTTTAACGCTATTGTTTTGACATATGTTGTCAATTTACGGAATAAGCTTCATATCCTAGAGATGCTTTCTGTTTATAGCCAGTTTAGAAAGGCCCTTGGATTTACTACACGCTATTAGGAAATCCGGAGAAAGCAGGTAGTGACTTAGCAAAAAAAGAATGTTTAATCATCGGGAAATCCAGGTTTTCCGTTAAACAAGACATCAACTAGCAACATTGGTAGGAGGCTCCATCCCCTCTAGTCATTCTTTAACATTGACTTAAACCAATGGACATCGCAGATCGTTGCCCTCACTCTACTCACGAAAAGTGTGAACAATGAATCCACGTCCTTGATAAAAAGGGAACACCCACACCGAGCTTTCCTCTGTAATCATACGAAAACGAACTACAGTTTTTCCTACAACATTCATGCTGCCGATTACGAGGCTACTTCGGTTGCCTCTCTTACTCGTTCCTTGACTACGTCATATCTTAGGATATCGTCTACGTTACTGCATATCAGTGTAAAAGTGTTGAAAATATATAAAGTTTATAGCTCTGTTAATCACAGTGTTATACTTATTCAATCACCAATATTATCCTAGCCGAAATAAGGGGATCGATCTATTCGCGGTGTCCATTCTTGCAATCGTAACGGGAATTTACGACTCCCGTTGACGCGCACTCTCGCAACCGCGCCTCCCCGCGACAGGCCGAAAATACAAACTGATAGATTTGAAATGAAAGATTTAGGTGAAGTGAAAGAATATCTTGGAATAAATATAGAGTATGATTATTTCAAAAGTGAAATGAGTGTTAAGCCAAAGGAAATACATTGAATCATTAGCAAACAAATATAAATTACAAAACAGCAAACTGTACTGTACACCTATGGAGACCAACTTAAAAATTGAAAAAGCTGAGATAAATAGAGAGGATATTGGATACAAGAACTTAATTGGCGCATTGCTGTATATTAGTGTCAATACTAGACCCGATATAAGTTATAGTGTGAATTATCTGAGTACATATCAAGATTGTTGTAGAGAGACACATTTTAAATATGCTTTGCGAATACTGAAATATTTGTAGCGGACTAGAGATTTAAGGTTACATTATAAAAGGAACGAAAAGTGTGAAACGATAGATTGTTATGTGGACACTGATTGGGCAGGAGATCATTTAGATAGGAAATCGACTTTTGGATATGTAATTAGATTGTATGGAAATGTAATTGGATGGAAGTCTAAAAAACAAAGGTGTGTGACAAAAGCCTCGACGTATGCAGAGTATGTAGTCCTATCGGAAGCGGTGAGTGAATTTATGTCTATTAGAGAAGTTACGAAGGTATTCAATGTAAATCTAGACGATAACACTGTAAAAATTTATGAGGATAACTCTGGAGTGATAAGTATAGCAATGTACGGAAATTTCACAAAAAATTCTAAACACATTGAAGTTCATTACCACTACGTTCACGAGTGCTTAAAGGAAAACAAGATAAATATAATTTGTTCGGAAATTAGTTGGCCGTCCGTTTATGGCACAGACAGGCCCATTTCCCTCATTAGGAAATTCTGAATTACCGGTCCTCTCAGGGTAGTAAACGTAATGACTCGAGGCCAGGAAAAACCCAGGAAAGGACCATCCAGAAGGCGGGGAGAAGAAAGCCAACTGCGGGAGGAGAGAATTAGGGACGAGAAGTTCAGCTTCAACCATCGGAGAATACAGACATAGGACGCGGAGTCCTCACTTCGTTCAACTACAAGCAACGAAGACTACATACACAGGACGACATAGACCCAACTTAATTCAACTACAAGCAACTAAGACTACATACACAGGACGACATAGTCCCAACTTAATTCAACTACAAGCAACGAAGACTACATACACAGGACGACATAGTCCCAACTCAATTCAACTACAAGCAACGAAGACTACATACACAGGACGACAGAGTCCCAACTTAACCTCTAACACTCGAATTATTTCATCTCCTCCACCTTGAACGTTAATTCATACGAGGTACGCGATATCGACCGATCGATTTGACTTGACCGGTTGCACTTTAGTCGATAGTACGCAACATAATTAAAGTAACTACAGACGAAAAAACTGCGGATATTTTTGCGAATTCACTGTGTAGAGACAAATTCGAAAGTTCAGGTCATGGATGAATGTAAACTAAGGGGAATGTAAATAAAGCAATAAGTGTTAAAGTATCTGTTAAGTAATTCGATAAGGCATGTAAATGCGATTAAGTGTACAGTATAAATGTAAGGAGGCGTGTTAGGAAGATGATACATTTACACTGTACATGTGAATGTATGTGTAAGCGTCAGGGGACGTCCAGGCCTTAGTTGAGACAAAAGACGATTAGCAGTCGCTAAGAAGCATCTGGAAGAGTCGGTTGACAACAAGTGTGCGTGCGTGCGAGTAGGATTACGAGGTCTTCAGAGTATAAGATATGTGTTTAACTGTTGTGTGCTGAATAAAGTAAACTATTTGTATTTCAGAATCCCTCCTATATCTTAACAGATTTATAACGGGCCCTCAGGCTAGCTGAAAATATACTGCGGACACGTATCGACATCTGGCAATCATCTTACTCGAAGAATAGGGTCTGCATGTGGCGAGCCACGCGACAGAGACCGATGAAATGTTTACTGTGGCGTGTCGCCAGAAATATTTCTTTTAAGGAGAGCTATAGAATTATCTCATACCTTTGTTAGACAAAGCGTTCATCCCGTGACTGCGGCTACGTTCGGCGACTGGCTGTCGCCTCGAGCCCAAGCTCATTATCACAAATCTCGAACAAATACAATCGGATTGAACGACGACAATTGTTTAATTACGCCTATGATAAAATCTAGATTACGGTGTTAAGGGATTTTCCCCAGGTTCCAAAGGGAAGGCTCCGATGTACTTTCATCTCCAACATATGTATAGCTGTTGTGTGTGAAATAAAGTAAATTATTTGTATTTCCGAATCATCTCTTTACCTTGACAATAACACGCATCGAACTGTCAACATACCACCAATACCAGCGGTGATACGTATAATTGAATAGATAAGCCTAAATATGCCAAACTGCAACTACAATGGATTCGACAGGATACAGAGATGACATTGCGCAAACCGATTGATGTGCGTTGTATGTGGCAAATGTGGGGTATAGTGCGCATCGAATTGTTGTCATATCTCCAGTGGAATGGGAGATACGTTCAATTGAATATTTCCGGTAGAATCTCCAAAACGGCAATTACCGTGGATTGGACAGGACACAGAGTTGACATTGTGCAAAACGGTTGATGTGCGCCGTGATTGGCAGCGAATGAGGAGAATAACGCGCATCGAATTGTCGACATACCACCAATAGCAGCGGAGATACGTTTAATTGAATACTGAAGCCTAAATATGCAAAACTGCAATTACAAATGTTTTGGCAGGGACCAGGGTTGACATTGCAAAAACCGGCTGATTGGCGCTGTATTTTGCAGCGAATGAGGAGTACAACGCGCATCGAATTTACGACATACCACCAATACCAGAGGAGATACGATTAATTGCATACTGAAGCCTAAATATCCCAAACACCCAAATACATATGTATCCCAAGTACAGAGTTGACAATGCGCAACCCGGTTGATGTGCGCTGTCTTTGGCAGCAAATGTGCGGTACAACGCGGATCGAATTGTCGAAATATCTCAAATGGAAACGCTGATACGTTCAATTGAATATTTCAGGCAGAATCTGCAAAATTGCAGTAACGCTGTACTTGACAGGACACAGCATTGACAATGCGCAAACCGGTTGATGCGCCCTGTATTTGGCAGCAAATGTGGAGTATAACACACATGGCGTTGTCGAGATAGCACCAATGGCAGTGTAGAAACGTTCAATGGAATTTTCGATCCTGAATATGCAGTACTGCAATATCATTGGATTTGAACTAGAACCGAGTTGACATAATGTAAGCTGGTGCAGGTCTGCTGTATTTGGCAGCAAATGTGGAGTATAACGCGCATCGAATTGTCGTGATACCACCAGTAGCAGCGGAGATACGTTCAATAGAATATATAATGCTTAATTTGCAAATCTGCAGTTGGGGTGGAATTGACGGGGCCCAGAGTTGACATAGCAAAAACGGGCAGATTTGTGCTGTATTTGGCAGAAATTGTGGATTATAACGCGAGTCGAATTGTAGATATATCACCAATAGCATGCGTAGATACGTCCAGATGGAAATTGAAGCCGGAATATGCAGAACAGCAATTATAATGTATTCGACAGGGCAAAGAGTTGACATAGTGCGAACCGGCTGATTTGCGCTGTATCTGGCAGCAAATGAGAAGTACATCTCACGTCTAATCAGCGCCCCATCTCCAATAGCAGCGGTGATACGTTGAAATGAATATTCAATAATGTTCCTGTTACGATACATGTAGTATTCTACTTTAACGGGACGAATGTGTTGAAAGTTCTGGATCTTTGGAGCCGAGATAATGCTATAGGAACACTAAATTTACATTAACGATTCATATTAAAATAGTAATATATTTATTCCATGGACGATTCCTAATATATTCATCGATTCATACTTTCTTCCATACCCGACTCTTAACCGACTCTAAACCGACTGACTAGTTTCCAGTCATCCGTTTTTTTCGGGACGCAGTCACACACATACCTCCACACATCGACACTCACATACAAGTATCTCTACTACGCATTTAACCAAGTCCAGCACAGAGAATTACACATATCTCAACAGAAAGTAACGCATTGCACGACACAGCGTCAATGTAAGATACATTGTCGACATTTCATCAGAATATTGGTGCATCTGAAACAAATTGAAGCCTCAATGGAACAATTTTATTTCAAGATTTACGCTACATTTCTGAATCGTTTTCGCCGGACAAGTCCCTTTCACGTTCTCGCAAAAGCAAGCAGTCAAATTAAGGTACATACTATCAATTAGAATCTAATACATTTTTGTGATCCAACATCGATGGGACGATTTCGCTTCGAAATTTTCGGAGGACCACGTATCCTTCCAACGATGACCGCCGTACGAGCAGCGGATAAGCTTACTTCGCGTCTTAGGTTCCGTCTACCACGTACTCTACTTCTCGATTCTTGGTTGGTAGCTTTCGTGGCTGCTGGCCCGAGAAACTCTTTCCTGACTCGCTTTCTCGTATGTCGCATGTGACGTCTTGCTGTCCGCCGTAGACACTTGTCCGATCTACATACGTTCAACCATTTGCGCGAGACAAGCGCGGCGCTCTGCCACCGTGGAGTTTTAGTCGGTAAGAGCCCGACACTACCCGCCGCTGGTTGACAGCTGCGGGTGTCCATGAGGATTTCTCCACGTTAAAAAAAAAAAAAAAAAAAAAAAAAAAAAAAAGGTTGGGGTTAGGTTGGGGTTAGGTTGGGGTTAGGTTGGGGTTAGGTTGGGGAGCACGAGGCGGGTATGGGTTCTCAGGTCGTAGGACCACGCCCTGGGAAACCCCGATGGATCTGATGTTCTCCTATAGTCGGGTGGCGGCTGGTCGGTGCCTTTGGTACCCGTCGGTTCGCTGATACGGTGCGGAGAATTTCGGAGAAGTTGGTGGGCCCATATCTGCCAAGACCACTCACCTCACCTTCTCGTGGGGCTCCCGTCACCCTGCACCGGCCTTGACCGGGGTAGGGTGCGGAAGAGTGAGTGGCACCAGGATGGAGATTTGTTGACGACCCGGCAACCAAACAAACAAACTAAATATGGCAGACAAGAAACTAGGTAAAAACGTTTACGGTGCAGGGGAGGGAGACCCCAGTACCGGCGCAGTCGTGGGTAGTCAAGTGGGCCCCGCTGCGTCGTCATCTCACGACCACGGCCGTTCGAGGGTGGACCGCCAGGCCCCCGGACGTGTTTCTGCGTCTGGCGAGGACAATGGGATGGAGATCGCGGAGGAATCTCCAAGGAGGAGGAGCACGAGGAGCTCGCTCAGGAGCACGGACAGGTCGGAGTACGCTTTTCTCGCTCCGCCCCTGGTCGACTATGCCACGTCATCGGTGGCAGTAGGGCCGCGGACGCGAGTAAGGTCTGACGACGAGGAGTCCGTCGCCTCGATCTCGTCGCGTTCGTCGCTGGCCTCTGCGACGTCCAGGGGTAAGAAGAGGAGGGTCGCCATTACGACCCCGGACGTGCCCGAGGAGCTGGACATCCTGGTAAGGACGAGCTCGCCAGCGGAAGTCAGCGCGGAGGTGACAATGCGCATCTCCGAAATCATGAGGGTTGCGACGATATCGTCCAACCTGAAGGGGACGTGTATAAAGACGCTAAAAGACGCGGCGAGCTATCTCACCGCCGCCTGGAAACACGAGTCCTGCAGGAGAAGGACCGGACAGGCGCGCGACAGCGACGTCGTAGACACGAGGCTGTCCGCGGTGGAGCAAGAGAACGCAGCCCTTCGCCAGGACCTGGCGAAATTGACCGTGGCTCCGCCGGCGACGAGCGGACGCCAGCGGCTACCGCAGACAAGGACGACAGGCGCGCCGAAACCGAGCGCCGCCGCAACGAAAAGAGGACCGCCGCAGGCACCCAAGACGGTCACGCTCCCTAGAGCACCGCGAACATCCGCGGTGACTCTGACGTTGAACGAGGGAGCCAGGATGTCGTACGCCGACGTGCTCGAGGCAGCCAGAGCGAAGGTCCCGCTCTCGGAGGTGGGTGTGGAGTCCGTCGACATGAGGAAGGCGATGACGGGCGCCATAATCATCAGGGTCCCTGGGGACAGGGACAGGGGAAAGGCGTCGCTGCTGGTGTAGCGTAAAAATTAAGTTAAAACAAAAAACTTGTCAATTTCCGAATAGGAGATCGATTTCTTTTATTTTTTCACTCAATTTGTACAGTAAGATTTTTGATTCGCGATAATACACTTTTAATACTTGGGCTAGTTGAGAATTGTTACAGACTGACTGGATGATGATGAAGGGTGCATTTATATTGTTTTATTCGACGGAGTGGGAGAAGGCTTTGCTTGTACTTGTCATATATTTCGGAGAACGGCTAGAGTGACCGAATGCCACCCAGGCGGCTGAGAACGGATGGTGACCGGACGGTCACACGTGATAAGGCGCTCGGAATTTTGGTTTATCATAAGGCTGCTCGAATTTCACCTGTGACATTCCCCCCTTCTTAGATCGAACTTGGTCCCTCAAGTTTTCTTCAGAAGACTTTTGTGGAATCGGACTTGACGTGGCTTGAAAATTACGGCTGGTTCCTCCTCATCCTCTAGGTCGTATGTGTTGGTTGGAATATAGATGTTGGGTGTCGTGGCCAGGGTGCTTGGTACCGGTGGTGTTGTCGCATTGTGGCTATTGATTATGGTTTCATTTCGGCAGCAAAATAAATTGATACATAATTTGTTCGGTATACATTTCCTGATGCATTTGAATACCCCTATTTTGTTTAATCCATATATACCTAGTACGCCTAATGCTATGTACCCTAATATCTGGAGCGTGGTTAGTCCCCAATACTGTATATTTTTGATTCTATGTTCGAAATTAAGGGTTTCTATCTCGTCGCCTATTTTATCGATCGTGGTTTTATAGCCTTGTAAATTATTTATTATCTTTGGTGCTCGCTCGAGTTTATCTAGCAGATGAGTGAAACTATCGTTTGTTTTGAGCGCTAGGGTTTTTGTTTTGATTTCATATTCGACTTCGTTTTTTGTTTCGCCTATACGCATGTGTTCATCTTTGTACAATATATCGCAAGAAGTGTTGGCTCTTATAATGGAAGGCTTGTCGAGTTTTTGCAAGGTATGTTTCGTTTGGCAAATTGTGTCTATTTCTATTGGGTTTGCCGGTATCGCAATGTAGCAGTTGCTAGTTTTGAGCGGTATAAAGCTAATGTCTTCAATCTTAAGTACAGTTATTTGGCAATGTTCAATGCGAGGTTTGAAGTTTATTATTTCGCTGCGACAATCGGTTCTCGAGTTTCTGTCATGGATTGGTAGTGTTTGTTTACATATAGTGGTTCCGGCTCGATTTTTACAAAATTTGTTGAAGTACTCGATATCAGCGTTTATAAATGAAAGACCTGAGGTCAAATACATCTGATGTTCGACTGCTGGAGCCAAAAATACTCCATTTCTCTTACTCGGGATAGGATATACTTGTAACATGTTCCATTCTGTGTTAGAGACTAAGGGTACTATGATTTTGAAAAATATTTTGTTATCTATTGTGAAGAGTTTAAGATCACTGATGTCGAGTATGAATTGAAAATGTTCGGTTTTGGCAGAGATCGCGGTGTTGTACATCTGGCTACCTATTGCCTTGGCGTAATTTTTTATAAATTCATCGGAGTCGAGTATTTGTGGACTGATTATTCCCTGTTTCCCTAATATCATGACGTTAAGTATTTCATCCAATTGGAAGTGTAAAGTTTGCATCGCGGTGTCGAGTTTCATGATCATCTTAAGCATAAGTCTATCGATATTTGCCTGCCGTTGTTGTTTTAATATATCGTTATGTGATTTTTCTAAGTGGTTTAGGTTTTCTGAGTTTAGAATTTTTCTAATAAGTGCTGTTTGATTAGCTATTATGGTCTTGATTTTATTATTGTCATCGAATAGTTTGTCCATATTCTCGTTTATGAGCGTAAGATCGTCATCGTCGAGAGTTCCGAACAGACTTTTCGATACGGAACCTATGATGTTGAGTAAACCTCGTGTGTTTCGGGTATGTGTTAACGCTTTCAAGTGTTTTGCGAGTTGTTTTAGGTTATTGATACGATTTTGTAATCCGTCTAACCCTTCAGCGTATTCTTTGCTGATTGTACGCGAGTCTATTGTAAACGTATATGATTCTATTGTGTTTATCTGCTCGTATATGTCGCTAGTGTCTAATCCTACTATGATATTGGCAGTATCGCTGTACAAATATCCTTTTCCTATGTTTTCTACAAATACAGAGTTTCCTTCTAATGGTGTAATATTTATTTGCGCGGATACTATTCCGGCAAAGAGGAGCGTCGACCTGGAAAATAAGGTTTTAAGCGATTACCGTGTATCTTTTTGTCTTGAATCAGATAGTATGGTGTACATACTTTATCAATCGTGTATGGTCCTAACCATTCCACATCAAGTTTATGCCTTTTATGATCGTTATGTATTAAAACGGAGTCTCCTTCTTTGAAAACTGATTGGGGTTTTATAATTTTACGTTTTTGATCGCGCTGATATCGCTGTTTGCTTTTGATCAATGTTTCGCGGGCGTGTCGGAGTCTAGAGTCCCATTCTTTTTTGCGGAACGTGACTTCGTCTGCGTATGTGCGTTGAGGATTCTTGGATATTGTGGAGGGAAGATTGGCTTGGTGTCCGAATGTAAGTTCGAATGGCGTGTAACCAGTGGAGTCGTGTATCATTGTGTTATATGCAAGGCATACAAAGTTAAGTTGATCGTCCCATTCTTCATCCGAATTTCGCTGTATCGATTTTAACATGTCCGTTACTACTGCGTGTGTTCGTTCTAAGGATCCGTTACTTTGTGGGTGGAAGGATGTCGTTTTGATATGTTTGATTTTGAACGCGTCTTCGTACTGTTGCATCAAACTAGATATAAAATTCTGTCGTAATTTCCTAACTCTGTTTTGGATAATTGATAGAAAGATTTATGGTTCGGAGTCATTTTGAGAACTTTGGGTAACGCGTCGGTAGATTTTTCCCAATCGTGATACTTTTTATCGAGTTCTATGTTCAAATTTTCGCGTTGTCTGGTCAGAACATGTATTCTAGATAATGCGTCGGCTGCAGTATTATCTTTTCCTTTCGTATATTCTATGTCGTATTCATATTCTTCTAATTTTAATCGCCATCTCATCAAGCGTGATGAGGGGTCTTTGCAGTTCTGTAGCCATTTTAGCGCTTGGTGATCGGTTCGGATGAGGAATTTCCGCCCTAACAGATATTGTCGGAGGCGTTTTACGGCCCATACTATTGCTAAAAGTTCTTTTTCTGTAGTGGAATAATTTCGTTCCGGTGGGTTTAGAGTTCGCGAGATATAACAACATGGATGTCCGTCCTGTGATAAGATCGCACCTATACCTTCGTTACTGGCGTCAGTCGTTAACGTGAATTGTTTTGCAAAGTCTGGGAATTTTAGTACGGGTGATGAACAGAGTTTGTCTTTTAATGTCTGGAATGCTTCCTGGGTTTTATCTGTCCAATGAAATGGTGTCTCCTTTTTTGTAAGTTCGGTCAATGGTTTCGCGATTTTGGAAAAATTTCTGATGAACTTACGGTAATAACCTGCTAGTCCTAGGAAAGATTTGATGTCTGTGGGATTACGTGGCTGTTTGAAATTGCTAACGGCTTCTAATTTTTTGGGATTTGGTTTTACGCCTTCGGCGGTTACTATATGTCCGAGATATTCTAACTCTGGTTTGAGAAATTCGCATTTGTCCGGCTGTATTTTGAGTCCGAGTTCGCGTAAGCGTTGCAATACTATCGCGAGGTTGCTATTGTGCTCTTCAATCGATTGTCCGAATATTATAATGTCGTCTAAATATACGAAGCAATGTTTATTTATGAGTCCTCTTAGCGCGGTATCCATCATGCGTTGAAATGTTGCTGGTGCATTCTTTAAACCGAATGGCATTCTATTGTAATGATAGTGTCCTTGTGGTGTGGAGAATGCTGTGTATTTCTTAGAGTCTGTATCCATTGGGATTTGGTGGAATCCGGAGGATAAATCGAGGGCTGAGAAGAATTTTGCGTTGCCTAATTGGGATAGTATGTCGTCTATGTCAGGTAATGGATATGCGTCTTGGTCAGTTAGCTCGTTTATTTTTCTGAAGTCTATTACAATTCGCCATTTCTGTTTCCCTGAGGCGTCTGCCTTTTTTGGTACTACCCAGACTGGTGAATTGTAAGGAGAATCAGATGGTTCTATGATGTTCTTTTGTAGCATTTCGTCCATTTGTCGTTTGATTTCTTCTTTGTGGCATTCAGGCGGTCGGTAAGATTTCGTGTTAATGATTTTATTTTCTTTTAACGTTATTGTGTGCTTAGCAAGGTTAGTGCATGGTAACAAGTCGGTCTCTAGATTGAATACGTCAAGGTAAAACAGCAATATCTTTTCGATTGGTTCGCGGAGAGTTTTTTCTATATGCGAAAGTCTAACTAAATCTTTAAATGTGGAGACTTGATCGTACGTGTTTGAATTTTCGATAAAATTGGTCACTTTGGCTGGGCACTCACCACCATTGATAAAGCATATCGTTGTCGGTTTTCCTTCCAGGTAGACTGTTTTTGACACTGCTTGTTTTGGAGGTACGTCGTTTTCCTGTTGCAATAAAAGAATATTATTGTCAAGTTTCAATTGTTGATTTGAAAGTTCAAATTTGAATTTAGATAGAGCTGGTAAACCGAGTATGCCGTCTTCTATAATTGGAAAGTTGTCTTCTACTATAAAGAATTCTAGGGTTTTGCCGAATAGTTTTACCAAGGCGTGTTCGTTAGTTTTAAATTTAGAGTGTCCCATCGAGAATTTTCGTTCTTTTGTTATTTCAGGTCGTAATACGCATCTTCGTTTAAGTATGTTAATTCCTGCTCCGCTGTCAACGAGGAATTTATGTCGCCGTCCGTCGGATCGTAAAAGTACTGTGGGGAGACTTCCTGTTGTGGCGTTAATTCGCAAGTCTGGTCTATTGTTTCCTCTGTTTCTTCCTTGTGTGTCTCGAGATTGTGGATTGCTGGTGGTCTCGGAAATTGGCTGGGCGTTTGAAAATTTCTGCATTGACTAGAGACATGTCCGATCCGATTGCATTTGAAGCATTTTAATTGAGTCCTTTGGGCAAGTGGCATTTGTTCAATTTGCCGAAAGCTTCTTGGCATTGGATTAGGTGTTGGAGTTGGTTTTTTAATGATTAGGTTGGGATTATTAGTTGTTAGTCGTCGCTGTTCAGGGAGTCGTAATCGTTCCGTCGGTTTTGGTCGTCGGTTTCGATCTTCCCTGAAGAATCGCTCTATGTCGGTGGCTTTTTTCTCGGCTTCAAGGATATTGTATGGTGGATTGGCGAGTAGTAATTGTCCTATTTCGGTTTTCAGACCTCGAATAAAATCGGTTACGGAGTCTCTTAAAATCCTGTCGTTCATAGCTCGTCTAGTAATTTCGTCACAGTATTCGTTCGTTATACTATATTGTAGCTTATTGAGCGCTCTGCGGAATCTGATGATATAATTTTGCACACTTTCGTCGTGACGCTGTCTCGTTTCGCGTAGCTGGTCTTGTTGTTCTCTAACGGAGTCTTGGGTGGCTACGTTTCGTCGTAGAGCATCGTACAGGTGTCCGTATTCGTTGATTGGTATATTGCGGATGGCCATTGCGGCTCTACCCGTGACTTTTCCGATTTTGATCATTTTTAGTAATAGCGTGGGTTCGCTACACATGGCTCGTAATTCACGTACTTCGCGTATGAACTCTTCTACTCCGATATCGTCTTCGCCGTTTAATTGTGGAATGCATGCTATCGCGTCTTTGGCCCGTAAGCTCGGAGGGGTGAATTGTGGTAGACGATCTTCGTAAGAGGGATGGTTGTCTGCCTCTGTTGGAATTGGAACGCACGGTGGGGAAGTTCTATCTCTCGCGGCAACAGATTCGTCCATGGTGATAAGGGAGCCTAGTTCTGTAGTAGCGTCGCGTCCTATTTTTATTTTGGAGATATTTTTGGCTAATAGTTCTATCTCCGCTGTACGCTTCCTATTCTCACTGTCGGCTGTCCGTTGTATCTCTTCGATTTGTCTTTGTATCATGTCGAGTCTGGCAAGAATCGAATTATCCGTAGCTCCTTTTGTAGAAACGGTTTCAATAGTTTCGACTTTGTCCTTTCGTGATGTAGACATGATTCTAATTGGGCTTATTGAACTATCGTAGCTATTTGAACTCGAAACGCTTGAGAAACTTGGTTTTCTCACACGGTAATGAAAAAATGAATCCAGATTTCTAGCTTACCGTGGTAGTTATGACCGTTGAGGAGTCTCTGGGATGTTTCTCTCTGGTTTTTTTTCTTAGATTCCGAATCTTATTCGTAGGCTTGCTCTGCGCTGACCGTAGTCCTCTCGTCTAGTTTCACCGTAGTGGAACGTTGAAAGTTGCTGCAGGGCTTCGTAGTAGCAAAGATTCGCGGTGGTTCGCTGATCCTTCGATCTTCAATGATGCGCGTACGCCGAAATCGTGATTTCGTTTACACTGAAGCGAATGGATCCTGGCAGGATCGCCAAAAATGTAGCGTAAAAATTAAGTTAAAACAAAAAACTTGTCAATTTCCGAATAGGAGATCGATTTCTTTTATTTTTTCACTCAATTTGTACAGTAAGATTTTTGATTCGCGATAATACACTTTTAATACTTGGGCTAGTTGAGAATTGTTACAGACTGACTGGATGATGATGAAGGGTGCATTTATATTGTTTTATTCGACGGAGTGGGAGAAGGCTTTGCTTGTACTTGTCATATATTTCGGAGAACGGCTAGAGTGACCGAATGCCACCCAGGCGGCTGAGAACGGATGGTGACCGGACGGTCACACGTGATAAGGCGCTCGGAATTTTGGTTTATCATAAGGCTGCTCGAATTTCACCTGTGACACTGGCGACGCGTCTGGCCGAGGCGCTGGATCCGACGGCGGTGAGAGTCGCCACACCAACCAGGATGGCCGAGCTTCGAGTGACCGGGATCGACATCTCGGTCAAAAAGGACGAACTGCGGCGAGCTTTGGCCTCGGCCGCAGGATGCGGCTGCGCCGAGATGCACGTCGGAGAGATCGGCGCCACCAGGGACGGCCTCGGGTCCGTGTGGATCAAATGCCCGGTGGCAGGAGCCCGCAAACTAGCCCAGGCGGGGAAAATAGCCCTGGGTTGGTCGACAGCGAGGATCAGAGCGATCCCGAAGCGGCCCCTCCAGTGCTTCAAGTGCCTGAAGCTGGGGCACGTGCGCGCAACATGCGTGTCCGGTGTGGATCGCGGGCATCTGTGCTACAGGTGCGGCGGTAGCGGACATCGAGCCAGAGGCTGTCCGGCCTCTGCTCCCAAGTGCCCTCTGTGCGAGTCGCTCGGGGCACCCGCCAACCACAGGATGGGCGGGGCGGCCTGCGCGCCCCCGAAGACCAAGAAGAAGAGGAGACCAATCCGCGAGCCAGCGGCGGAAAAGAGTCCAGGAAGCGCCGCGAAAGCAGCAGCGGCGGATGGTCGGGAGGAGGCCATGGAGGTGACCGCGTAATTCGAGCGCCTCCTCCAATGCAACCTCGGTAGGTCGAGAAGAGCGCAAGATCTGCTCTCGCAGACCATCCGAGAGAACAAGGTCGCCCTCGCGGCGGTGGCCGAGCCGTACCGCGTTCCCGACGCTCCCAACTGGATCGCGGACGTGGACGGAGCCACAGCGATAACTTGGACGTCAGCCTCGAGTGCCCCCGGCGTTCCGCTCGATCGCGGCCGCGGCTTCGCCGCGGTCGAGTGGGCTGGAATAGCGGTGGTGGCCGTCTACGTCTCCCCCAACATCGGCCTGGATGCGTACGGGGACTTTCTGGACAGGGTCGGCGAGTGCGTCAGGAGATGCCTTCCCCGCCAGGCGCTCGTCCTCGGGGACTTTAACGCCCATTCCACGCAATGGGGAAACCCCGGTACCAACTCTCGGGGAAGGATGCTCACCGACTGGGCCGCGGGTCTCGGGCTCGTGCTGGCGAACAGAGGCTCGGCGAGCACCTGCGTGGCATGGAGAGGGTCCTCCGTGGTCGACGTCACGTGGACTACCCCGGAGCTGTTCAGGCGGATCCACGACTGGAGAGTGGCCGAGGGGATGGAAACGCTGTCCGACCACCTCTACATACTGATGGAGGTGGCCCCCGAGGCTACACAGGCCGACAACGACGACGACGCCCGACGGCGAGGAGAGAATCGATCCCGCCCACCACCGAGATGGCGGCTCAAGAAGAGGGACAAGGACCTGCTGCGGGCGGCGGCCACCGTCTCCGCCTGGAGTTGGGACGCCCGACGGACAACAGCAGCAGCAGCAGCATCGTTGGAAAGCGTCGACGAGGAGGCGGAAGAACTTCGCCGACGCATGAGCGCGGCGTGCGACGCCTCGATGCCGCGCTCCGTCCCGGGCGGTAGACGCGATCGCTGCGTGTACTGGTGGACACCGGAGATCGCGGAGCTGCGAGCGAGCTGCGTCCGAGCCCGCAGAAGATTCCTGAGGGCCCGCCGTCGCAGGCTGACGCGCGACGAAGAGGAGATCTCCAGCTGCTACGAGGCGTACAGAGAGGCGAGACGCACTCTTCAGCGGGAGATCAAGATCGCAAAAGCTCGGTGCTGGGCAGAGCTGGTCGAGGCGGTCGAATCCGATCCGTGGGGGCGGCCCTACAAGATAGCGACGAAGAAGTTGCGACCTACGGCGCCCCCGCTGACCGCGAACATGGACCCGGTGCTGCTGAACAAGGTCATCGGTACTCTGTTCCCACCGGAAGACAGGGACGCGGGGCAATCAGCGCCATCCTCCTACTTCGGCGGCGACGACGACGAGGAGGCGGTGACGACGACGACGGAGTGGAGCGAAGAGCTCGGAGTCACCGAAGAGGAGCTCTTCGAAGCCACGAGAAGGATGGCATCCCGCGACGTGGCACCGGGTCCGGACGGAATCCCAGGCCGAGTGTGGGCGGAGACGATCGACGCCATGGCTCCCCGCCTGCGACACCTGTACACCAGATGCCTGAGGGAGGGTGCCTACCCCCGGACGTGGCGGACGGCGAGATTGGTTCTGCTGCGGAAAGAGGATCGTCCGCCGGACTCGCCGTCCGCGTACAGGCCTATATGCCTGCTCGACGAGGTGGGGAAGCTGTTCGAGCGAATCATCGCCGCCCGTCTGGAGGCTCGCATGACGGAGAGGACGCCCGGATGGCACGAAAGCCAGTACGGATTTCGCCGAGGCCGCTCGACGGTGGACGCGGTGAGGCGAGTCCGATCCATGGCCGAGGACACGGTCGCTCGCCAGGGGGTGGGATTGGCGGTATCGCTGGACGTCACGAACGCCTTCAACTCCATCCCCTGGACCAGGATAGTGGAAGCCCTCCGATACTTCGAGGTTCCGGCCTATCTCGTCGGGGTGATCCGGGCGTACCTGAGCGACCGGTGGATCCTGTACAGCGGAAAGGACGGGGAAGAGAGAAGACGCGTCGAGCGCGGCGTGCCACAGGGCTCGGTCCTGGGTCCCATACTGTGGATCACGGCCTACGACTCGGTCCTCCGATGCCCCGTGCCCCCGGGCGCGGGCCTGGTCTGCTACGCCGACGACACGCTGGTTCTGGCCGGGGGACGATGGTGGAACGAGGCGGTGAACAACGCGGAGAACGCCGTGGCATGCGCGGTACGCGCCATTCGGACGCTCGGGCTGAGAGTGTCGCCGGCCAAATCCGAGGCCCTTTGGTTCTTCGACCAACGCCGCAGAGGAACCCCTCCTCCCGACCTCTCCGTGACCATCGACGGAGAAGAGGTGCCGGTGAGACACCAGATGAGATACCTGGGTCTCACCATCGACAGCGGATGGACGTTCGGGCCGCACTTCGAGCTCCTGGTCCCCAGGGTGACAGCCGCGGCCAACGCCATGTGCGGCCTCCTACCGAACATCGGCGGAGCAGGACTGGGAGTCCGCCGACTCTACGAGGGAGTGGTCCGGTCCCGAGTCCTCTACGGGGCTCCCGTCTGGGCCGAAGATCTGGCGGCGAGTCGTCGCAGCCTGGTCCTGGTGAGAAGATTGCAGCGGACGATCGCCATCCGCATCGCCAGAGGATACAGGACGGTGTCCTACGCGTCGGCGACCGTGCTGGCGGCGTCGCCGCCGTTCGAGCTGCAGGCCCTCGCGCTCCGAAGGGTGTACGAACACCTGAGAGGTCCGAGCTCGGACAGGCGCTCGACGCCACCGTCCAACAGCCAGACGGTCCGAGACATTCGGGAGGAGACGAAGTCGGAGATCTGGGAGCGGTGGCGCTCTCGGCTGGTGGAGGAGGACGCCGTGCGGCCACATCGCGCCGTTCGCGCCGTGCTTCCGAACTGGGACGCCTGGAGAGAACACGGCGGGGTCCCGCTAACCTTCAGGACGACGCAGGTGCTCACCGGCCACGGAGTATTCGGCGAGTACCTGCTCAGGATTCGGCGGGAGGTGACGTCCATCCGTCACCACTGCGAGGAAGAGGAGGACACGGCGCAACACACGCTGGAGCACTGCCCGGCGTGGGCAGAACCGCGACGCGTCCTGCGGCTCGACATCGGCGAGAGATTAGCCCCCGAAACGGTCGTCGAGGCGATGCTCAGAGGGCGCCAGGAGTTCGTCGCCGTCCGCACGTACTGCGAGCAAGTGATGCTCGCGAAGGAGCGGGCGGAAAGAGACCGAGAAAGATGGCGCCATCCCTCGAGGACGTCGCAGCAGCATCAGAGAAACACCAGACGCCACGAAGGCGCGGCGCAGCCGCCGCCTTAGGAGCGTGAGAACAGGATCGAGGCGTTAGGGGGCGTGGTCCCCCCCTAACGGACCAAACAAGAACAGGACGTCTCCCTTCAAGATCTACAGGGAGATAGACGACAGGGGCACCCCGGTAGTACTTCGCAAGAGAGCCTGGGTGTCCCTCGACCAAACGTCAGGACAGGCCACCGTGGAGTTTTAGTCGGTAAGAGTCCGCCACTACCCGCGGCTGTGAAACAGCGGCGGGTGTCCATGAGGATTTCTCCACGTAAAAAAAAAAAAAAAAAAAAAAAGGTTGGGGTTAGGTTGGGGAGCACGAGGCGGGTATGGGTTCCCAGGTCGTAGGACCACGCCCTGGGAAACCCCGATGGATCTGATGCTCTCCTATAGTCGGGTGGCGGCTGGTCGGTGCCTTTGGTACCCGTCGGTTCGCTGATCCGGTACGGAGAACTTCGGAGAAGTTGGTGGGCCCATATCTGCCAAGACCACTCACCTCACCTTCTCGTGGGGCTCCCCGTCACCCTGCACCGGCCTTGACCGGGGTAGGGTGCGAAAGAGTGAGCGGCACCAGGATGGAGATTAGTCGACGACCCGGCAAACAAACAAACATCACTCAATCATGGCAGACACAAAACCAGGAAAAAACGTTTACGGTGCAGGGGAGGGATACCCCAGTACCGGCGCAGTCGTGGGTAGTCAAGTGGGCCCCGCTGCGTCGTCATCTCACGACCACGGCCGTTCGAGGGTGGACCGCCAGGCCCCCGGACGTGTTTCTGCGTCTGGCGAGGACAATGGGATGGAGATGGCGGCGGAATCTCCAAGGAGGAGGAGCACGAGGAGCTCGCTCAGGAGCGCGGACAGGTCGGAGTACGCTTTTCTCGCTCCGCCCCTGGTCGACTATGCCACGTCATCGGTGGCAGTATGGCCGCGGACGCGAGTAAGGTCCGACGAGGAGGAGTCCGTCGCCTCGATCTCGTCGCGTTCGTCGCTGGTCTCTGCGACGTCCAGGGGTAAGAAGAGGAGGGTCGCCATTACGACCCCGGACGTGCCCGAGGAGCTGGACATCCTCGTAAGGACGAGTTCGCCCGCGGAAGTCAGCGCGGAGGTGACGATGCGCATCTCCGAAATCATGAGGGTTGCGACGATATCGTCCAACCTGAAAGGGACGTGCATAAAGACATTAAAAGACGCGGCGAGCTATCTCACCGCCGCCTGGAAGCACGAGTCCTGCAGGAGGAGGACCGGACAGGCGCGCGACAGCGACGTCGTAGACACGAGGCTGTCCGCGGTGGAGCAAGAGAACGCAGCCCTTCGCCAGGACCTAGCGAAATTGGCTGCTCGCGTTCAGGACTGTCCGCGATGCACCGGCCCGCTGCCCGAGTATGGCCGTCCTCCGCGCGAAGACAGGAGCGACAGGGCACGCCTGGATGCCTTGGAGAAGGAGGTCCGGGAGCTCAGACCCTCCATCGTCAAGGACATCGAGGAGCTGCTCGGGAATCGACGACCGCGGACCCCCGACGCGCGTCGAGGCGCGGACCGCCCCGCTACTCTACGTTCCCCCCAAACTGCGTCGCTCACGAGGGAGCAGGAGGGTGGCGAGTTGTGGACGGTGGTGGAATCGAGGGGGAAGAAACAACGGAAGAAGCGGAAGAAGACAGCCGCCGCCGCCGCCACCGCCGCCGCTGGAGTCGAGACGGCGAGAAACGGGGCGACCGTGGCTCCGCCGGCGACGAGCGGACGCCAGCGGCTACCGCAGACAAGGACGACAGGCGCGCCGAAACCGAGCGCCGCCGCAGCGAAAAGAGGACCGCCGCAGGCACCCAAGACGGTCACGCTCCCTCGAGCACCGCGAACATCCGCGGTGACTCTGACGTTGAACGAGGGAACCAGGATGTCGTACGCCGACGTGCTGGAGGCAGCCAGAGCGAAGGTCCCGCTCTCGGAGGTGGGTGTGGAGTCCGTCGACATGAGGAAGGCGATGACGGGCGCCATAATCATCAGAGTCCCTGGGGACAGGGACAGGGGAAAGGCGACGCTGCTGGCGACGCGTCTGGCCGAGGCGCTGGATCCGACGGCGGTGAGAGTCGCCACACCAACCAGGATGGCCGAGCTTCGGGTGACCGGGATCGACATCTCGGTCAAAAAGGACGAACTGCGGCGAGCTTTGGCCTCGGCCGCAGGATGCGGCTGCGCCGAGATGCACATCGGAGAGATCGGCGCCACCAGGGGCGGCCTCGGGTCCGTGTGGATCAAATGCCCGGTGGCAGGAGCCCGCAAACTAGCCCAGGCGGGGAAAATCGCCCTGGGTTGGTCGACAGCCAGGATCAGAGCGATCCCGAAGCGGCCCCACCAGTGCTTCAAGTGCCTGGAGCTGGGGCACGTGCGCGCAACGTGCGTGTCCGGTGTGGATCGCGGGCATCTGTGCTACAGGTGCGGCGGTAGCGGACATCGAGCCAGAGGCTGTCCGGCCTCTGCTCCCAAGTGCCCTCTGTGCGAGTCGCTCGGGGCACCCGCCAACCACAGGATGGGCGGGGCGGCCTGCGCGCCCCCGAAGACCAAGAAGAAGAGGAGACCAATCCGCGAGCCAGCGGCGGAAAAGAGTCCAGGAAGCGCCGCGAAAGCAGCAGCGGCGGATGGTCGGGAGGAGGCCATGGAGGTGACCGCGTAATTCGAGCGCCTCCTCCAATGCAACCTCGGTAGGTCGAGAAGAGCGCAAGACCTGCTCTCGCAGACCATCCGAGAGAACGAGGTCGCCCTCGCGGCGGTGGCCGAGCCGTACCGCGTTCCCGACGCTCCCAACTGGATCGCGGACCTGAACGGAGCCACGGCGATAACTTGGACGTCAGCCTCGAGCGCCCCCGGCGTTCCGCTCGATCGCGGCCGCGGCTTCGTCGCGGTCGAGTGGGCTGGAATAGCGGTGGTGGCCGTCTACGTCTCCCCCAACATCGGCCTGGATGCGTACGGGGACTTTCTGGACAGGGTCGGCGAGTGCGTCAGGAGATGCCTTCCCCGCCAGGCGCTCGTCCTCGGGGACTTTAACGCCCATTCCACGCAATGGGGGAACCCCAACACCAACTCTCGGGGAAGGATGCTCACCGACTGGGCCGCGGGTCTCGGGCTCGTGCTGGCGAACAGAGGCTCGGCGAGCACCTGCGTGGCATGGAGAGGGTCCTCCGTGGTCGACGTCACGTGGACTACCCCGGAGCTGTTCAGGCGGATCCACGACTGGAGAGTGGCCGAGGGGATGGAAACGCTGTCCGACCACCTCTACATACTGATGGAGGTGGCCCCCGAGACTGCACAGGCCGACAACGACGACGACGCCCGACGACGAGGAGAGAATCGATCCCGCCCACCACCGCGATGGCGGCTGAAGGAGAGGGACAAGGACCTGCTGCGGGCGGCGGCCACCGTCTCCGCCTGGAGTTGGGACGCCCGACGGACAACAGGAGCAGCAGCATCGTTGGAAAGCGTCGACGAGGAGGCGGAAGAACTTCGCCGACGCATGAGCGCGGCGTGCGACGCCTCGATGCCGCGCTCCGTCCCGGGCGGTAGACGCGATCGCCGCGTGTACTGGTGGACACCGGAGATCGCGGAGCTGCGAGCGAGCTGCGTCCGAGCCCGCAGAAGATTCCTGAGGGCCCGCCGTCGTAGGCTGACGCGCGACGAAGAGGAGATCTCCAGCTGCTACGAGGCGTACAGAGAGGCGAGACGCACTCTTCAGCGGGAGATCAAGATCGCGAAAGCTCGGTGCTGGGCAGAGCTGGTCGAGGCGGTCGAATCCGATCCGTGGGGGCGGCCCTACAAGATAGCGACGAAGAAGTTGCGACCTACGGCGCCCCCGCTGACCGCGAACATGGACCCGGTGCTGCTGAACAAGGTCATCGGTACTCTGTTCCCACCGGAGGACAGGGACGCGGGGCAATCAGCGCCATCCTCCTACTTCGGCGGTGACGACGACGACGAGGAGGCGGTGACGACGACGGAGTGGAGCGAGGAGCTCGGAGTCACCGAAGAGGAGCTCTTCGAAGCCACGAGAAGGATGGCATCCCGCGACGTGGCACCGGGTCCGGACGGAATCCCAGGCCGAGTGTGGGCAGAGACGATCGACGCCATGGCTCCCCGCCTGCGACACCTGTACACCAGATGCCTGAGGGAGGGTGCCTACCCCCGGACGTGGCGGACGGCGAGATTGGTTCTGCTGCGGAAAGAGGATCGTCCGCCGGACTCGCCGTCCGCGTACAGGCCTATATGCCTGCTCGACGAGGTGGGGAAGCTGTTCGAGCGAATCATCGCCGCCCGTCTGGAGGCTCGCATGACGGAGAGGACGCCCGGATGGCACGAAAGCCAGTACGGATTTCGCCGAGGCCGCTCGACGGTGGACGCGGTGATGCGAGTCCGATCCATGGCCGAGGACACGGTCACTCGCCAGGGGGTGGGATTGGCGGTATCGCTGGACGTCATGAACGCCTTCAACTCCATCCCCTGGACCAGGATAGTGGAAGCCCTGCGATACTTCGATGTTCCGGCCTATCTCGTCGGGGTGATCCGGGCGTACCTGAGCGACCGGTGGATCCTGTACAGCGGAAAGGACGGGGAAGAGAGAAGACGCGTCGAGCGCGGCGTGCCACAGGGCTCGGTCCTGGGACCCATACTGTGGATCACGGCCTACGACTCGGTCCTCCGATGCCCCGTGCCCCCGGGCGCGGGCCTGGTCTGCTACGCCGACGACACGCTGGTTCTGGCCGGGGGACGATGGTGGAACGAGGCGGTGAACAACGCGGAGAACGCCGTGGCATGCGCGGTACGCGCCATTCGGACGCTCGGGCTGAGAGTGTCGCCGGCCAAATCCGAGGCCCTCTGGTTCTTCGACCAACGCCGCAGAGGAACCCCTCCTCCCGACCTCTCCGTGACCATCGACGGAGAAGAGGTGCCGGTGAGACACCAGATGAGATACCTGGGTCTCACCATCGACAGCGGATGGACGTTCGGACCGCACTTCGAGCTCCTGGTCCCCAGGGTGACAGCCGCGGCCAACGCCTTGTGCGGCCCTCCTACCGAACATCGGCGGAGCAGGACTGGGAGTCCGCCGACTCTACGAGGGAGTGGTCCGGTCCCGAGTCCTCTACGGGGCTCCCGTCTGGGCCGAAGATCTGGCGGCGAGTCGTCGCAGCCTGGTCCTGGTGAGAAGATTGCAGCGGACGATCGCCATCCGCATCGCCAGAGGATACAGGACGGTGTCCTACGCGTCGGCGACCGTGCTGGCGGCGTCCCCGCCGTTCGAGCTGCAGGCCCTCGCGCTCCGAAGGGTGTACGAACACCTGAGAGGTCCGAGCTCGGACAGGCGCTCGACGTCGACGCCACCGTCCAACAGCCAGACGGTCCGAAACATTCGGGAGGAGACGAAGTCGGAGATCTGGGAGCGATGGCGCTCTCGGCTGGTGGAGGAGGACGCCGTGCGGCCACATCGCGCCGTTCGCGCCGTGCTTCCGAACTGGGACGCCTGGAGAGAACACGGCGGGGTCCCGATAACCTTCAGGACGACGCAGGTGCTCACCGGCCACGGAGTATTCGGCGAGTACCTGCTCAGGATTCGGCGGGAGGTGACGTCCATCTGTCACCACTGCGAGGAAGAGGAGGAAACGGCGCAACACACGCTGGAGCACTGCCCGGCGTGGGCAGAACCGCGACGCGTCCTGCGGCTCGACATCGGCGAGAGATTAGCCCCCGAAGCGGTCGTCGAAGCGATGCTCAGAGGGCGCCAGGAGTTCGTCGCCGTCCGCACGTACTGCGAGCAAGTGATGCTCGCGAAGGAGCGGGCGGAAAGAGATCGAGAAAGATCGCGCCATCCCTCGAGGACGTCGCAGCAGCAACAGAGAAACACCAGACGCCACGAAGGCGCGGCGCAGCCGCCGCCTTAGGAGCGTGAGAATAGGATCGAGGCGTTAGGGGGCGTGGTCCCCCCTAACGGACCAAGCAAGAACAGGACGTCTCCCTTCAAGATCTACAGGGAGATAGACGACAGGGGGCACCCCGGTAGTACTTCGCAAGAGAGCCCGGGTGTCCCTCGACCAAACGTCAGGACAGGCCACCGTGGAGTTTTAGTCGGTAAGAGTCCGACACTACCCGCGGCTGTGAAACAGCGGCGGGTGTCCATGAGGATTTCTCCACGTAAAAAAAAAAAAAAAAAAAAGGTTAGGTTGGGGTTGGGGAGCACGAGGCGGGTATGGGTTCCCAGGTCGTAGGACCACGCCCTGGGAAACCCCGATGGATCTGATGCTCTCCTATAGTCGGGTGGCGGCTGGTCGGTGCCTTTGGTACCCGTCGGTTCGCTGATCCGGTGCGGAGAACTTCGGAGAAGTTGGTGGGCCCATATCTGCCAAGACCACTCACCTCACCTTCTCGTGGGGCTCCCCGTCACCCTGCACCGGCCTTGACCGGGGTAGGGTGCGAAAGAGTGAGTGGCACCAGGATGGAGATTAGTCGACGACCCGGCAAACAAACAAACATCACTCAATCATGGCAGACACAAAACCAGGAAAAAACGTTTACGGTGCAGGGGAGGGATACCCCAGTACCGGCGCAGTCGTGGGTAGTCAAGTGGGCCCCGCTGCGTCGTCATCTCACGACCACGGCCGTTCGAGGGTGGACCGCCAGGCCCCCGGACGTGTTTCTGCGTCTGGCGAGGACAATGGGATGGAGATGGCGGAGGAATTTCCAAGGAGGAGGAGCACGAGGAGCTCGCTCAGGAGCACGGACAGGTCGGAGTACGCTTTTCTCGCTCCGCCCCTGGTCGACTATGCCACGTCATCGGTGGCAGTAGGGCCGCGGACGCGGGTAAGGTCCGACGACGAGGAGTCCGTCGCCTCGATCTCGTCGCGCTCGTCGCTGGCCTCTGCGACGTCCAGGGGTAAGAAGAGGAGGGTCGCCATATCGACCCCGGACGTGCCCGAGGAGCTGGACATCCTGGTAAGGACGAGCTCGCCCGCGGAAGTCAGTGCGGAGGTGACGATGCGCATCTCCGAAATCATGAGGGTTGCGACGATATCGTCCAACCTGAAGGGGACGTGCATAAAGACGCTAAAAGACGCGGCGAGCTACCTCACCGCCGCCTGGAAGCACGAGTCCTGCAGGAGAAGGACCGGACAGGCGCGCGACAGCGACGTCGTAGACACGAGGCTGTCCGCGGTGGAGCAAGAGAACGCAGCCCTTCGCCAGGATCTGGCGAAATTGGCTGCTCGCGTTCAGGACTGTCCGCGATGCACCGGCCCGCTGCCCGAGTATGGCCGTCCTCCGCGCGAAGACAGGAGCGACAGGGCACGCCTGGATGCCTTGGAGAAGGAGGTCCGGGAGCTCAGACCCTCCATCGTCAAGGACATCGAGGAGCTGCTCGGGAATCGACGACCGCGGACCCCCGACGCGCGTCGAGGCGCGGACCGCCCCGCTACTCTACGTTCCCCCCAAACTGCGTCGCTCCCGAGGGAGCAGGAGGGTGGCGAGTCGTGGACGGTGGTGGAATCGAGGGGGAAGAAACAACGGAAGAAGCGGAAGAAGACAGCCGCCGCCGCCGCCGCCGCCGCTGGAGTCGAGACGGCGAGAGGCGGGGCGACCGTGGCTCCGCCGGCGACGAGCGGACGCCAGCGGCTACCGCAGACAAGGACGACAGGCGCGCCGAAACCGAGCGCCGCCGCAGCGAAAAGAGGACCGCCGCAGGCACCCAAGACGGTCACGCTCCCTCGAGCACCGCGAACATCCGCGGTGACTCTGACGTTGAACGAGGGAGCCAGGATGTCGTACGCCGACGTGCTGGAGGCAGCCAGAGCGAAGGTCCCGCTCTCGGAGGTGGGTGTGGAGTCCGTCGACATGAGGAAGGCGATGACGGGCGCCATAATCATCAGAGTCCCTGGGGACAGGGACAGGGGAAAGGCGACGCAGCTGGCGACGCGTCTGGCCGAGGCGCTGGATCCGACGGCGGTGAGAGTCGCCACACCAACCAGGATGGCCGAGCTTCGGGTGACCGGGATCGACATCTCGGTCAAAAAGGACGAACTGCGGCGAGCCTTGGCCTCGGCCGCGGGATGCGGCTGCGCCGAGATGCACGTCGGAGAGATCGGCGCCACCAGGGGCGGCCTCGGGTCCGTGTGGATCAAATGCCCGGTGGCAGGAGCCCGCAAACTAGCCCAGGCGGGGAAAATAGCCCTGGGTTGGTCGACAGCGAGGATCAGAGCGATCCCGAAGCGGCCCCTCCAGTGCTTCAAGTGCCTGGAGCTGGGGCACGTGCGCGCAACATGCGTGTCCGGTGTGGATCGCGGGCATCTGTGCTACAGGTGCGGCGGTAGCGGACATCGAGCCAGAGGCTGTCCGGCCTCTGCTCCCAAGTGCCCTCTGTGCGAGTCGCTCGGGGCACCCGCCAACCACAGGATGGGCGGGGCGGCCTGCGCGCCCCCGAAGACCAAGAAGAAGAGGAGACCAATCCGCGAGCCAGCGGCGGAAAAGAGTCCAGGAAGCGCCGCGAAAGCAGCAGCGGCGGATGGTCGGGAGGAGGCCATGGAGGTGACCGCGTAATTCGAGCGCCTCCTCCAATGCAACCTCGGTAGGTCGAGAAGAGCGCAAGATCTGCTCTCTCAGACCATCCGAGAGAACGAGGTCGCCCTCGCGGCGGTGGCCGAGCCGTACCGCGTTCCCGACGCTCCCAACTGGATCGCGGACCTGGACGGAGCCACGGCGATAACTTGGACGTCAGCCTCGAGCGCCCCCGGCGTTCCGCTCGATCGCGGCCGCGGCTTCGTCGCGGTCGAGTGGGCTGGAATAGCGGTGGTGGCCGTCTACGTCTCCCCCAACATCGGCCTGGATGCGTACGGGGACTTTCTGGACAGGGTCGGCGAGTGCGTCAGGAGATGCCTTCCCCGCCAGGCGCTCGTCCTCGGGGACTTTAACGCCCATTCCACGCAATGGGGAAACCCCGGTACCAACTCTCGGGGAAGGATGCTCACCGACTGGGCCGCGGGTCTCGGGCTCGTGCTGGCGAACAGAGGCTCGGCGAGCACCTGCGTGGCATGGAGAGGGTCCTCCGTGGTCGACGTCACGTGGACTACCCCGGAGCTGTTCAGGCGGATCCACGACTGGAGAGTGGCCGAGGGGATGGAAACGCTGTCCGACCACCTCTACATACTGATGGAGGTGGCCCCCGAGACTGCACAGGCCGACAACGACGACGACGCCCGACGACGAGGAGAGAATCGATCCCGCCCACCACCGCGATGGCGGCTGAAGGAGAGGGACAAGGACCTGCTGCGGGCGGCGGCCACCGTCTCCGCCTGGAGTTGGGACGCCCGACGGACAACAGGAGCAGCAGCATCGTTGGAAAGCGTCGACGAGGAGGCGGAAGAACTTCGCCGACGCATGAGCGCGGCGTGCGACGCCTCGATGCCGCGCTCCGTCCCGGGCGGTAGACGCGATCGCTGCGTGTACTGGTGGTCACCGGAGATCGCGGAGCTGCGAGCGAGCTGCGTCCGAGCCCGCAGAAGATTCCTGAGGGCCCGCCGTCGCAGGCTGACGCGCGACGAAGAGGAGATCTCCAGCTGCTACGAGGCGTACAGAGAGGCGAGACGCACTCTTCAGCGGGAGATCAAGATCGCGAAAGCTCGGTGCTGGGCAGAGCTGGTCGAGGCGGTCGAATCCGATCCGTGGGGGCGGCCCTACAAGATAGCGACGAAGAAGTTGCGACCTACGGCGCCCCCGCTGACCGCGAGCATGGACCCGGTGCTGCTGAACAAGGTCATCGGGACTCTGTTCCCACCGGAAGACAGGGACGCGGGACGATCAGCGCCATCCTCCTACTTCGGCGGCGACGACGACGAGGAGGCGGTGACGACGACGACGGAGTGGAGCGAAGAGCTCGGAGTCACCGAAGAGGAGCTCTTCGAAGCCACGAGAAGGATGGCATCCCGCGACGTGGCACCGGGTCCGGACGGAATCCCAGGCCGAGTGTGGGCGGAGACGATAGACGCCATGGCTCCCCGCCTGCGACACCTGTACACCAGATGCCTGAGGGAGGGTGCCTACCCCCGGACGTGGCGGACGGCGAGATTGGTTCTGCTGCGGAAAGAGGATCGTCCGCCGGACTCGCCGTCCGCGTACAGGCCTATATGCCTGCTCGACGAGGTGGGAAAGCTGTTCGAGCGAATCATCGCCGCCCGTCTGGAGGCTCACATGACGGAGAGGACGCCCGGATGGCACGAAAGCCAGTACGGATTTCGCCGAGGCCGCTCGACGGTGGACGCGGTGAGGCGAGTCCGATCCATGGCCGAGGACACGGTCACTCGCCGGGGGGTGGGATTGGCGGTATCGCTGGACGTGACGAACGCCTTCAACTCCATCCCCTGGCCCAGGATAGTGGAAGCCCTCCG
The DNA here is from genome assembly GCF_040668555.2 of Bombus flavifrons. Taxonomy (NCBI): domain Eukaryota; kingdom Metazoa; phylum Arthropoda; class Insecta; order Hymenoptera; family Apidae; genus Bombus; species Bombus flavifrons. The sequence goes on along the minus strand of NW_027184793.1, from coordinate 53,831 downwards.
ATACTTCGAGGTTCCGGCCTATCTCGTCGGGGTGATCCGGGCGTACCTGAGCGACCGGTGGATCCTGTACAGCGGAAAGGACGGGGAAGAGAGAAGACGCGTCGAGCGCGGCGTGCCACAGGGCTCGGTCCTGGGACCCATACTGTGGATCACGGCCTACGACTCGGTCCTCCGATGCCCCGTGCCCCCGGGCGCGGGCCTGGTCTGCTACGCCGACGACACGCTGGTTCTGGCCGGGGGACGATGGTGGAACGAGGCGGTGAACAACGCGGAGAACGCCGTGGCATGCGCGGTACGCGCCATTCGGACGCTCGGGCTGAGAGTGTCGCCGGCCAAATCCGAGGCCCTCTGGTTCTTCGACCAACGCCGCAGAGGAACCCCCCCTCCCGACCTCTCCGTGACCATCGACGGAGAAGAGGTGCCGGTGAGACGCCAGATGAGATACCTGGGTCTCACCATCGACAGCGGATGGACGTTCGGACCGCACTTCGAGCTCCTGGTCCCAAGGGTGACAGCCGCGGCCAACGCCTTGTGCGGCCTCCTACCGAACATCGGCGGAGCAGGACTGGGAGTCCGCCGACTCTACGAGGGAGTGGTCCGGTCCCGAGTCCTCTACGGGGCTCCCGTCTGGGCCGAAGATCTGGCGGCGAGTCGTCGCAGCCTGGTCCTGGTGAGAAGATTGCAACGGACGATCGCCATCCGCATCGCCAGAGGATACAGGACGGTGTCCTACGCGTCGGCGACCGTGCTGGCGGCGTCCCCGCCGTTCGAGCTGCAGGCCCTCGCGCTCCGAAGGGTGTACGAACACCTGAGAGGTCCGAGCTCGGACAGGCGCTCGACGTCGACGCCACCGTCCAACAGCCAGACGGTCCGAAACATCCGGGAGGAGACGAAGTCGGAGATCTGGGAGCGATGTCGCTCTCGGCTGGTGGAGGAGGACGCCGTGCGGCCACATCGCGCCGTTCGCGCCGTGCTTCCGAACTGGGACGCCTGGAGAGAACACGGCGGGGTCCCGCTAACCTTCAGGACGACGCAGGTGCTCACCGGTCACGGAGTATTCGGCGAGTACCTGCTCAGGATTCGGCGGGAGGTGACGTCCATCTGTCACCACTGCGAGGAAGAGGAGGACACGGCGCAACACACGCTGGAGCACTGCCCGGCGTGGGCAGAACCGCGACGCGTCCTACGGCTCGACATCGGCGAGAGATTAGCCCCCGAAGCGGTCGTCGAGGCGATGCTCAGAGGGCGCCAGGAGTTCGTCGCCGTCCGCACGTACTGCGAGCAAGTGATGCTCGCGAAGGAGCGGGCGGAAAGAGAGCGAGAAAGATCGCGCCATCCCTCGAGGACGTCGCAGCAACAGAGAAACTCCAGACGCCACGAAGGCGCGGCGCAGCCGCCGCCTTAGGAGCGTGAGAACAGGATCGAGGCGTTAGGGGGCGTGGTCCCCCCCTAACGGACCAAACAAGAACAGGACGTCTCCCTTCAAGATCCACAGGGAGATAGACGACAGGGGGCACCCCGGTAGTACTTCGCAAGAGAGCCCGGGTGTCCCTCGACCAATCGTCAGGACTGGCCACCGTGGAGTTTTAGTCGGTAAGAGTCCGACACTACCCGCTGCTGTTTTCACAGCCGCGGGTGTCCATGAGGATTTCTCCACGTATAAAAAAAAAAAAAAAAAAAAAAGGTTAGGTTGGGGTTAGGTTGGGGAGCACGAGGCGGGTATGGGTTCCCAGGTCGTAGGACCACGCCCTGGGAAACCCCGATGGATCTGATGCTCTCCTATAGTCGGGTGGCGGCTGGTCGGTGCCTTTGGTACCCGTCGGTTCGCTGATCCGGTGCGGAGAACTTCGGAGAAGTTGGTGGGCCCATATCTGCCAAGACCACTCACCTCACCTTCTCGTGGGGCTCCCCGTCACCCTGCACCGGCCTCGACCGGGGTAGGGTGCGAAAGAGTGAGTGGCACCAGGATGGAGATTAGTCGACGACCCGGCAAACAAACAAACATCACTCAATCATGGCAGACACAAAACCAGGAAAAAACGTTTACGGTGCAGGGGAGGGATACCCCAGTACCGGCGCAGTCGTGGGTAGTCAAGTGGGCCCCGCTGCGTCGTCATCTCACGACCACGGCCGTTCGAGGGTGGACCGCCAGGCCCCCGGACGTGTTTCTGCGTCTGGCGAGGACAATGGGATGGAGATGGCGGAGGAATCTCCAAGGAGGAGGAGCACGAGGAGCTCGCTCAAGAGCATGGACAGGTCGGAGTACGCTTTTCTCGCTCCGCCCCTGGTCGACTATGCCACGCCATCGGTGGCAGTAGGGCCGCGGACGCGAGTAAGGTCCGACGACGAGGAGTCCGTCGCCTCGATCTCGTCGCGTTCGTCGCTGGCCTCTGCGACGTCCAGGGGTAAGAAGAGGAGGGTCGCCATTACGACCCCGGACGTGCCCGAGGAACTGGACATCCTCGTAAGGACGAGCTCGCCCGCGGAAGTCAGCGCGGAGGTGACGATGCGCATCTCCGAAATCATGAGGGTTGCGACGATATCGTCCAACCTGAAAGGGACGTGCATAAAGACATTAAAAGACGCGGCGAGCTATCTCACCGCCGCCTGGAAGCACGAGTCCTGCAGGAGGAGGACCGGACAGGCGCGCGACAGCGACGTCGTAGACACGAGGCTGTCCGCGGTGGAGCAAGAGAACGCAGCCCTTCGCCAACAGCTGGCGATATTGACTGCTCGCGTTCAAGAGTGTCCGCGATGCACCGGCCCACTGTGCGAGTATGGCCGTCCTCCGCGGGAAGACAACAGCGACAGGGCACGCCTAGATGCCCTGGAGAAGGAGGTCCGGGAGCTCAGACCCTCCATCGTCAAGGACATCGAGGAGCTGCTCGGGAACCGACGACCAAGGACCCCCGACGCACGTCGAAGCGCGGACCGCCCCGCTACTCTACGTGCCTCCCAAACTGCGTCGCTACCGAGGGAGCAGGAGGGTGGCGAGACGTGGACAGTGGTTGAATCGAGGGGGAAGAAACAACGGTAGAAGCGGAAGAAGACAGCCGCCGCCGCCGCCGCCGCCGCTGGAGTCGAGACGGCGAGAAACGGGGCGACCGTGGCTCCGCCGGCGACGAGCGGACGCCAGCGGCTACCGCAGACAAGGACGACAGGCGCGCCGAAACCGAGCGCCGCCGCAGCGAAGAGAGGGCCGCCGCAGGCACCCAAGACGGTCACGCTCCCTCGAGCACCGCGAACATCCGCGGTGACTCTGACGTTGAACGAGGGAGCCAGGATGTCGTACGCCGACGTGCTGGAGGCAGCCAGAGCGAAGGTCCCGCTCTCGGAGGTGGGTGTGGAGTCCGTCGACATGAGGAAGGCGATGACGGGCGCCATAATCATCAGAGTCCCTGGGGACAGGGACGGGGGAAAGGCGACGCTGCTGGCGACGCGTCTGGCCGAGGCGCTGGATCCGACGGCGGTGAGAGTCGCCACACCAACCAGGATGGCCGAGCTTCGGGTGACCGGGATCGACATCTCGGTCAAAAAGGACGAACTGCGGCGAGCTTTGGCCTCGGCCGCAGGATGCGGCTGCGCCGAGATGCACATCGGAGAGATCGGCGCCACCAGGGGCGGCCTCGGGTCCGTGTGGATCAAATGCCCGGTGGCAGGAGCCCGCAAGCTAGCCCAGGCGGGGAAAATCGCCCTGGGTTGGTCGACAGCCAGGATCAGAGCGATCCCGAAGCGGCCCCTCCAGTGCTTCAAGTGCCTGGAGCTGGGGCACGTGCGCGCAACATGCGTGTCCGGTGTGGATCGCGGGCATCAGTGCTACAGGTGCGGCGGTAGCGGACATCGAGCCAGAGGCTGTCCGGCCTCTGCTCCCAAGTGCCCTCTGTGCGAGTCGCTCGGGGCACCCGCGAACCACAGGATGGGCGGGGCGGCCTGCGCGCCCCCAAAGACCAAGAAGAAGAGGAGACCAATCCGCGAGCCAGTGGCGGAAAAGAGTCCAGGAAGCGCCGCGAAAGCAGCAGCGGCGGATGGTCGGGAGGAGGCCATGGAGGTGACCGCGTAATTCGAGCGCCTCCTCCAATGCAACCTCGGTAGGTCGAGAAGAGCGCAAGATCTGCTCTCTCAGACCATCCGAGAGAACGAGGTCGCCCTCGCGGCGGTGGCCGAGCCGTACCGCGTTCCCGACGCTCCCAACTGGATCGCGGACCTGGACGGAGCCACGGCGATAACTTGGACGTCAGCCTCGAGCGCCCCCGGCGTTCCGCTCGATCGCGGCCGCGGCTTCGTCGCGGTCGAGTGGGCTGGAATAGCGGTGGTGGCCGTCTACGTCTCCCCCAACATCGGCCTGGATGCGTACGGGGACTTTCTGGACAGGGTCGGCGAGTGCGTCAGGAGATGCCTTCCCCGCCAGGCGCTCGTCCTCGGGGACTTTAACGCCCATTCCACGCAATGGGGAAACCCCGGTACCAACTCTCGGGGAAGGATGCTCACCGACTGGGCCGCGGGTCTCGGGCTCGTGCTGGCGAACAGAGGCTCGGCGAGCACCTGCGTGGCATGGAGAGGGTCCTCCGTGGTCGACGTCACGTGGACTACCCCGGAGCTGTTCAGGCGGATCCACGACTGGAGAGTGGCCGAGGGGATGGAAACGCTGTCCGACCACCTCTACATACTGATGGAGGTGGCCCCCGAGGCTACACAGGCCGACAACGACGACGACGCCCGACGGCGAGGAGAGAATCGATCCCGCCCACCACCGAGATGGCGGCTCAAGGAGAGGGACAAGGACCTGCTGCGGGCGGCGGCCACCGTCTCCGCCTGGAGCTGGGACGCCCGACGGACAACAGCAGCAGCAGTGTCATCGTTGGAAAGCGTCGACGAGGAGGCGGAAGAACTTCGCCGACACATGAGCGCGGCGTGCGACGCCTCGATGCCGCGCTCCGTCCCGGGCGGTAGACGCGATCGCCGCGTGTACTGGTGGACACCGGAGATCGCGGAGCTGCGAGCGATCTGCGTCCGAGCCCGCAGAAGATTCCTGAGGGCCCGCCGTCGCAGGCTGACGCGCGACGAATAGGAGATCTCCAGCTGCTACGAGGCGTACAGAGAGGCGAGACGCACTCTTCAGCGGGAGATCAAGATCGCGAAAGCTCGGTGCTGGGCAGAGCTGGTCGAGGCGGTCGAATCCGATCCGTGGGGGCGCCCCTACAAGATAGCGACCAAGAAGTTGCGACCTACGGCGCCCCCGCTGACCGCGAACATGGACCCGGTGCTGCTGAACAAGGTCATCGGTACTCTGTTCCCACCGGAAGACAGGGACGCGGGGCAATCAGCGCCATCCTCCTACTTCGGCGGCGACGACGACGACGAGGAGGCGGTGACGACGACGGAGTGGAGCGAGGAGCTCGGAGTCACCGAAGAGGAGCTCTTCGAAGCCACGAGAAGGATGGCATCCCGCGACGCGGCACCGGGTCCGGACGGAATCCCAGGCCGAGTGTGGGCGGAGACGATCGACGCCATGGCTCCCCGCCTGCGACACCTGTACACCAGATGCCTGAGGGAGGGTGCCTACCCCCGGACGTGGCGGACGGCGAGATTGGTTCTGCTGCGGAAAGAGGATCGTCCGCCGGACTCGCCGTCCGCGTACAGGCCTATATGCCTGCTCGACGAGGTGGGGAAGCTGTTCGAGCGAATCATCGCCGCCCGTCTGGAGGCTCACATGACGGAGAGGACGCCCGGATGGCACGAAAGCCAGTACGGATTTCGCCGAGGCCGCTCGACGGTGGACGCGGTGAGGCGAGTCCGATCCATGGCCGAGGACACGGTCGCTCGCCAGGGGGTGGGATTGGCGGTATCGCTGGACGTCACGAACGCCTTCAACTCCATCCCCTGGACCAGGATAGTGGAAGCCCTCCGATACTTCGAGGTTCCGGCCTATCTCGTCGGGGTGATCCGGGCGTACCTGAGCGACCGGTGGATCCTGTACAGCGGAAAGGACGGGGAAGAGAGAAGACGCGTCGAGCGCGGCGTGCCACAGGGCTCGGTCCTGGGACCCATACTGTGGATCACGGCCTACGACTCGGTCCTCCGATGCCCCGTGCCCCCGGGCGCGGGCCTGGTCTGCTACGCCGACGACACGCTGGTTCTGGCCGGGGGACGATGGTGGAACGAGGCGGTGAACAACGCGGAGAACGCCGTGGCATGCGCGATACGCGCCATTCGGACGCTCGGGCTGAGAGTGTCGCCGGCCAAATCCGAGGCCCTCTGGTTCTTCGACCAACGCCGCAGAGGAACCCCTCCTCCCGAACTCTCCGTGACCATCGACGGAGAAGAGGTGCCGGTGAGACACCAGATGAGATACCTGGGTCTCACCATCGACAGCGGATGGACGTTCGGACCGCACTTCGAGCTCCTGGTCCCCAGGGTGACAGCCGCGGCCAACGCCTTGTGCGGCCTCCTACCGAACATCGGCGGAGCAGGACTGGGAGTCCGCCGACTCTACGAGGGAGTGGTCCGGTCCCGAGTCCTCTACGGGGCTCCCGTCTGGGCCGAAGATCTGGCGGCGAGTCGTCGCAGCCTGGTCCTGGTGAGAAGATTGCAGCGGACGATCGCCATCCGCATCGCCAGAGGATACAGGACGGTGTCCTACGCGTCGGCGACCGTGCTGGCGGCGTCCCCGCCGTTCGAGCTGCAGGCCCTCGCGCTCCGAAGGGTGTACGAACACCTGAGAGGTCCGAGCTCGGACGGACGCTCGACGTCGACGCCACCGTCCAACAGCCAGACGGTCCGAAACATCCGGGAGGAGACGAAGTCGGAGATCTGGGAGCGATGGCGCTCTCGGCTGGTGGAGGAGGACGCCGTACGACCACATCGCGCCGTTCGCGCCGTGCTTCCGAACTGGGACGCCTGGAGAGAACACGGCGGGGTCCCGCTAACCTTCAGGACGACGCAGGTGCTCACCGGCCACGGAGTATTCGGCGAGTACCTGCTCAGGATTCGGCGGGAGGTGACGTCCATCTGTCACCACTGCGAGGAAGAGGAGGACACGGCGCAGCACACGCTGGAGCACTGCCCGGCGTGGGCAGAACCGCGACGCGTCCTGCGGCTCGACATCGGCGAGAGATTAGCCCCAGAAGCGGTCGTCGAGGCGATGCTCAGAGGGCGCCAGGAGTTCGTCGCCGTCCGCACATACTGCGAGCAAGTGATGCTCGCGAAGGAGCGGGCGGAAAGAGACCGAGAAAGATCGCGCCATCCCTCGAGGACGTCGCAGCAGCATCAGAGAAACACCAGACGCCACGAAGGCACGGCGCAGCCGCCGCCTTAGGAGCGTGAGAACAGGATCGAGGCGTTAGGGGGCGTGGTCCCCCCCTAACGGACCAAACAAGAACAGGACGTCTCCCTTCAAGACCTACAGGGAGATAGACGACAGGGGGCACCCCGGTAGTACTTCGCAAGAGAGCCCGGGTGTCCCTCGACCAAACGTCAGGACAGGCCACCGTGGAGTTTTAGTCGGTAAGAGTCCGACACTACCCGCGGCTGTGAAACAGCGGCGGGTGTCCATGAGGATTTCTCCACGTTAAAAAAAAAAAAAAAAAAAAAAAAAAAAAAAGGTTGGGGTTAGGTTGGGGTTAGGTTGGGGTTAGGTTGGGGTTAGGTTGGGGTTAGGTTAGGTTGGGGTTAGGTTGGGGTTAGGTTGGGGTTAGGTTGGGGTTAGGTTAGGTTGGGGTTAGGTTGGGGTTAGGTTGGGGTTAGGTTGGGGTTAGGTTGGGGTTAGGTTAGGTTGGGGTTAGGTTGGGGTTAGGTTGGGGTTAGGTTGGGGTTAGGTTGGGGTTAGGTTGGTTAGGTTGGGGTTAGGTTGGGGTTAGGTTGGGGTTAGGTTGGGGTTAGGTTGGGGTTAGGTTGGGGTTAGGTTGGGGTTAGGTTGGGGTTAGGTTGGGGTTAGGTTGGGGTTAGGTTAGGTTGGGGTTAGGTTGGGGTTAGGTTGGGGTTAGGTTGGGGTTAGGTTGGGGTTAGGTTGGGGTTAGGTTGGGGTTAGGTTGGGGTTAGGTTGGGGTTAGGTTGGGGTTAGGTTGGGGTTAGGTTGGGGTTAGGTTGGGGTTAGGTTGGGGTTAGGTTGGGGTTAGGTTGGGGTTAGGTTGGGGTTAGGTTGGGGTTAGGTTGGGGTTAGGTTGGGGTTAGGTTGGGGTTAGGTTGTGGTCCGGTCCCGAGTCCTCTACGGGGCTCCCGTCTGGGCCGAAGATCTGGCGGCGAGTCGTCGCAGCCTGGTCCTGGTGAGAAGATTGCAGCGGACGATCGCCATCCGCATCGCCAGAGGATACAGGACGGTGTCCTACGCGTCGGCGACCGTGCTGGCGGCGTCCCCGCCGTTCGAGCTGCAGGCCCTCGCGCTCCGAAGGGTGTACGAACACCTGAGAGGTCCGAGCTCGGACGGGCGCTCGACGCCACCGTCCAACAGCCAGACGGTCCGAAACATCCGGGAGGAGACGAAGTCGGAGATCTGGGAGCGGTGGCGCTCTCGGCTGGTGGAGGAGGACGCCGTACGACCACATCGCGCCGTTCGCGCCGTGCTTCCGAACTGGGACGCCTGGAGAGAACACGGCGGGGTCCCGCTAACCTTCAGGACGACGCAGGTGCTCACCGGCCACGGAGTATTCGGCGAGTACCTGCTCAGGATTCGGCGGGAGGTGACGTCCATCTGTCACCACTGCGAGGAAGAGGAGGACACGGCGCAGCACACGCTGGAGCACTGCCCGGCGTGGGCAGAACCGCGACGCGTCCTGCGGCTCGACATCGGCGAGAGATTAGCCCCAGAAGCGGTCGTCGAGGCGATGCTCAGAGGGCGCCAGGAGTTCGTCGCCGTCCGCACGTACTGCGAGCAAGTGATGCTCGCGAAGGAGCGGGCGGAAAGAGACCGAGAAAGATCGCGCCATCCCTCGAGGACGTCGCAGCAGCATCAGAGAAACACCAGACGCCACGAAGGCGCGGCGCAGCCGCCGCCTTAGGAGCGTGAGAACAGGATCGAGGCGTTAGGGGGCGTGGTCCCCCCCTAACGGACCAAACAAGAACAGGACGTCTCCCTTCAAGACCTACAGGGAGATAGACGACAGGGGGCACCCCGGTAGTACTTCGCAAGAGAGCCCGGGTGTCCCTCGACCAAACGTCAGGACAGGCCACCGTGGAGTTTTAGTCGGTAAGAGTCCGACACTACCCGCTGCTGTTTTCACAGTAGCGGGTGTCCATGAGGATTTCTCCACGTAAAAAAAAAAAAAAAAAAAAAAAGGTTGGGGTTAGGTTGGGGTTAGGTTGGGGTTAGGTTGGGGTTAGGTTGGGGAGCACGAGGCGGGTATGGGTTCTCAGGTCGTAGGACCACGCCCTGGGAAACCCCGATGGATCTGATGTTCTCCTATAGTCGGGTGGCGGCTGGTCGGTGCCTTTGGTACCCGTCGGTTCGCTGATCCGGTGCGGAGAACTTCGGAGAAGTTGGTGGGCCCATATCTGCCAAGACCACTCACCTCACCTTCTCGTGGGGCTCCCCGTCACCCTGCACCGGCCTTGACCGGGGTAGGGTGCGAAAGAGTGAGTGGCACCAGGATGCAGATTTGTTGACGACCCGGCGACCAAACAAACAAACCAAATATGGAAGATAAGAAACTAGGTAAAAACGTTTACGGTGCAGGGGAGGGATACCCCAGTACCGGCGCAGTCGTGGGTAGTCAAGTGGGCCCCGCTGCGTCGTCATCTCACGACCACGGCCGTTCGAGGGTGGACCGCCAGGCCCCCGGACGTGTTTCTGCGTCTGGCGAGGACAACGGGATGGAGATGGCGGAGGAATCTCCAAGGAGGAGGAGCACGAGGAGCTCGCTCAGGAGCACGGACAGGTCGGAGTACGCTTTTCTCGCTCCGCCCCTGGTCGACTATGCCACGTCATCGGTGGCAGTATGGCCGCGGACGCGAGTAAGGTCCGACGACGAGGAGTCCGTCGCCTCGATCTCGTCGCGTTCGTCGCTGGTCTCTGCGACGTCCAGGGGTAAGAAGAGGAGGGTCGCCATTACGACCCCGGACGTGCCCGAGGAACTGGACATCCTCGTAAGGACGAGCTCGCCCGCGGAAGTCAGCGCGGAGGTGACGATGCGCATCTCTGAAATCATGAAGGTTGCGACGATATCGTCCAACCTGAAGGGGACGTGCATAAAGACGCTGAAGGACGCGGCGAGCTACCTCACCGCCGCCTGGAAGCACGAGTCCTGCAGGAGAAGGTCCGGACAGGCGCGCGACAGCGACGTCGTAGACACGAGGCTGTCCGCGGTGGAGCAAGAGAACGCAGCCCTTCGCCAACAGCTGGCGATATTGACTGCTCGCGTTCAGGAGTGTCCGCGATGCACCGGCCCACTGTGCGAGTATGGCCGTCCTCCGCGGGAAGACAACAGCGACAGGGCACGCCTAGATGCCCTGGAGAAGGAGGTCCGGGAGCTCAGACCCTCCATCGTCAGGGACATCGAGGAGCTGCTCGGGAAACAACGACCGCGGACCCCCGACGCGCGTCGAGGCGCGGACCGCCCCGCTACTCTACGTACCCCCCAAACTGCGTCGCTCCCGAGGGAGCAGGAGGGTGGCGAGTCGTGGACGGTGGTGGAGTCGAGGGGGAAGAAACAACGGAAGAAGCGGAAGAAGACAGCCGCCGCCGCCGCCGCCGCCGCCGCCGCTGGAGTCGAGACGGCGAGAAACGGGGCGACCGTGGCTCCGCCGGCGACGAGCGGACGCCAGCGGCTACCGCAGACAAGGACGACAGGCGCGCCGAAACCGAGCGCCGCCGCAGCAAAGAGAGGACCGCCGCAGGCACCCAAGACGGTCACGCTTCCTCGAGCACCGCGAACATCCGCGGTGACTCTGACGTTGAACGAGGGAGCCAGGATGTCGTACGCCGACGTGCTGGAGGCAGCCAGAGCGAAGGTCCCGCTCTCGGAGGTGGGTGTGGAGTCCGTCGACATGAGGAAGGCGATGACGGGCGCCATAATCATCAGAGTCCCTGGGGACAGGGACAGGGGAAAGGCGACACTGCTGGCGACGCGTCTGGCCGAGGCGCTGGATCCGACGGCGGTGAGAGTCGCCACACCAACCAGGATGGCCGAGCTCCAAGTGACCGGGATCGACATCTCGGTCAAAAAGGACGAACTGCGGCGAGCTTTGGCCTCGGCCGCAGGATGCGGCTGCGCCGAGATGCACATCGGAGAGATCGGCGCCACCAGGGGCGGCCTCGGGTCCGTGTGGATCAAATGCCCGGTGGCAGGAGCCCGCAAACTAGCCCAGGCGGGGAAAATCGCCCTGGGTTGGTCGACAGCCAGGATCAGAGCGATCCCGAAGCGGCCCCTCCAGTGCTTCAAGTGCCTGGAGCTGGGGCACGTGCGCGCAACGTGCGTGTCCGGTGTGGATCGCGGGCATCTGTGCTACAGGTGCGGCGGTAGCGGACATCGAGCCAGAGGCTGTCCGGCCTCTGCTCCCAAGTGCCCTCTGTGCGAGTCGCTCGGGGCACCCGCCAACCACAGGATGGGCGGGGCGGCCTGCGCGCCCCCGAAGACCAAGAAGAAGAGGAGACCAATCCGCGAGCCAGCGGCGGAAAAGAGTCCAGGAAGCGCCGCGAAAGCAGCAGCGGCGGATGGTCGGGAGGAGGCCATGGAGGTGACCGCGTAATTCGAGCGCCTCCTCCAATGCAACCTCGGTAGGTCGAGAAGAGCGCAAGATCTGCTCTCTCAGACCATCCGAGAGAACGAGGTCGCCCTCGCGGCGGTGGCCGAGCCGTACCGCGTTCCCGACGTTCCCAACTGGATCGCGGACCTGGACGGAGCCACGGCGATAACTTGGACGTCAGCCTCGAGTGTCCCCGGCGTTCCGCTCGATCGCGGCCGCGGCTTCGTCGCGGTCGAGTGGGCTAGGATAGCGGTGGTGGCCGTCTACGTCTCCCCCAACATCGGCCTGGATGCGTACGGGGACTTTCTGGACAGGGTCGGCGAGTGCGTCAGGAGATGCCTTCCCCGCCGGGCGCTCGTCCTCGGGGACTTTAACGCCCATTCCACGCAATGGGGAAACCCCGGTACCAACTCTCGGGGAAGGATGCTCACCGACTGGGCCGCGGGTCTCGGGCTCGTGCTGGCGAACAGAGGCTCGGCGAGCACCTGCGTGGCATGGAGAGGGTCCTCCGTGGTCGACGTCACGTGGACTACCCCGGAGCTGTTCAGGCGGATCCACGACTGGAGAGTGGCCGAGGGGATGGAAACGCTGTCCGACCACCTCTACATACTGATGGAGGTGGCCCCCGAGACTGCACAGGCCGACAACGACGACGACGCCCGACGACGAGGAGAGAATCGATCCCGCCCACCACCGCGATGGCGGCTCAAGGAGAGGGACAAGGACCTGCTGCGGGCGGCGGCCACCGTCTCCGCCTGGAGTTGGGACGCCCGACGGACAAAAGCAGCAGCATCATCGTTGGAAAGCGTCGACGAGGAGGCGGAAGAACTTCGCCGACGCATGAGCGCGGCGTGCGACGCCTCGATGCCGCGCTCCGTCCCGGGCGGTAGACGCGATCGCCGCGTGTACTGGTGGACACCGGAGATCGCGGAGCTGCGAGCGAGCTGCGTCCGAGCCCGCAGAAGATTCCTGAGGGCCCGCCGTCGCAGGCTGACGCGCGACGAAGAGGAGATCTCCAGCTGCTACGAGGCGTACAGAGAGGCGAGACGCACTCTTCAGCGGGAGATCAAGATCGCGAAAGCTCGGTGCTGGGCTGAGCTGGTCGAGGCGGTCGAATCCGATCCGTGGGGGCGGCCGTACAAGATAGCGACGAAGAAGCTGCGACCTACGGCGCCCCCGCTGACCGCGAACATGGACCCGGTGCTGCTGAACAAGGTCATCGGTACTCTGTTCCCACCGGAAGACAGGGACGCGGGACGATCAGCGCCATCCTCCTGCTTCGGCGGCGACGACGACGACGAGGAGGCGGTGACGACGACGGAGTGGAGCGAAGAGCTCGGAGTCACCGAAGAGGAGCTCTTCGAAGCCACGAGGAGGATGGCATCCCGCGACGTGGCACCGGGTCCGGACGGAATCCCAGGCCGAGTGTGGGCGGAGACGATCGACGCCATGGCTCCCCGCCTGCGACACCTGTACACCAGATGCCTGAGGGAGGGTGCCTACCCCCGGACGTGGCGGACGGCGAGATTGGTTCTGCTGCGGAAAGAGGATCGTCCGCCGGACTCGCCGTCCGCGTACAGGCCTATATGCCTGCTCGACGAGGTGGGGAAGCTGTTCGAGCGAATCATCGCCGCCCGTCTGGAGGCTCACATGACGGAGAGGACGCCCGGATGGCACGAAAGCCAGTACGGATTTCGCCGAGGCCGCTCGACGGTGGACGCGGTGAGGCGAGTCCGATCCATGGCCGAGGACACGGTCGCTCGCCAGGGGGTGGGATTGGCGGTATCGCTGGACGTCACGAACGCCTTCAACTCCATCCCTTGGACCAGGATAGTGGAAGCCCTGCGATACTTCGAGGTTCCGGCCTATCTCGTCGGGGTGATCCGGGCGTACCTGAGCGACCGGTGGATCCTGTACAGCGGAAAGGACGGGGAAGAGAGAAGACGCGTCGAGCGCGGCGTGCCACAGGGCTCGGTCCTTGGACCCATACTGTGGATCACGGCCTACGACTCGGTCCTCCGATGCCCCGTGCCCCCGGGCGCGGGCCTGGTCTGCTACGCCGACGACACGCTGGTTCTGGCCGGGGGACGATGGTGGAACGAGGCGGTGAACAACGCGGAGAACGCCGTGGCATGCGCGGTACGCGCCATTCGGACGCTCGGGCTGAGAGTGTCGCCGGCCAAATCCGAGGCCCTCTGGTTCTTCGACCAACGCCGCAGAGGAACCCCTCCTCCCGATCTCTCCGTGACCATCGACGGAGAAGAGGTGCCGGTGAGACACCAGATGAGATACCTGGGTCTCACCATCGACAGCGGATGGACGTTCGGACCGCACTTCGAGCTCCTGGTCCCCAGGGTGACAGCCGCGGCCAACGCCTTGTGCGGCCTCCTACCGAACATCGGCGGAGCAGGACTGGGAGTCCGCCGACTCTACGAGGGAGTGGTCCGGTCCCGAGTCCTCTACGGGGCTCCCGTCTGGGCCGAAGATCTGGCGGCGAGTCGTCGCAGCCTGGTCCTGGTGAGAAGATTGCAGCGGACGATCGCCATCCGCATCGCCAGAGGATACAGGACGGTGTCCTACGCGTCGGCGACCGTGCTGGCGGCGTCCCCGCCGTTCGAGCTGCAGGCCCTCGCGCTCCGAAGGGTGTACGAACACCTGAGAGGTCCGAGCTCGGACAGGCGCTCGACGCCACCGTCCAACAGCCAGACGGTCCGAAACATCCGGGAGGAGACGAAGTCGGAGATCTGGGAGCGATGGCGCTCTCGGCTGGTGGAGGAGGACGCCGTGCGGCCACATCGCGCCGTTCGCGCCGTGCTTCCGAACTGGGACGCCTGGAGAGAACACGGCGGGGTCCCGCTAACCTTCAGGACGACGCAGGTGCTCACCGGCCACGGAGTATTCGGCGAGTACCTGCTCAGGATTCGGCGGGAGGTGACGTCCATCTGTCACCACTGCGAGGAAGAGGAGGACACGGCGCAGCACACGCTGGAGCACTGCCCGGCGTGGGCAGAACCGCGACGCGTCCTGCGGCTCGACATCGGCGAGAGATTAGCCCCAGAAGCGGTCGTCGAGGCGATGCTCAGAGGGCGCCAGGAGTTCGTCGCCGTCCGCACGTACTGCGAGCAAGTGTTGCTCGCGAAGGAGCGGGCGGAAAGAGACCGAGAAAGATCGCGCCATCCCTCGAGGACGTCGCAGCAGCATCAGAGAAACACCAGACGCCACGAAGGCGCGGCGCAGCCGCCGCCTTAGGAGCGTGAGAACAGGATCGAGGCGTTAGGGGGCGTGGTCCCCCCCTAACGGACCAAACAAGAACAGGACGTCTCCCTTCAAGACCTACAGGGAGATAGACGACAGGGGGCACCCCGGTAGTACTTCGCAAGAGAGCCCGGGTGTCCCTCGACCAAACGTCAGGACAGGCCACCGTGGAGTTTTAGTCGGTAAGAGTCCGACACTACCCGCTGCTGATTTCACAGTAGCGGGTGTCCATGAGGATTTCTCCACGTAAAAAAAAAAAAAAAAAAAAAAAAAAAAAAAAAAAAAAAAAAAAAAAAAAAAAAAAAAAAAAAAAAGGTTGGGGTTAGGTTGGGGTTAGGTTGGGGTTAGGTTGGGGTTAGGTTGGGGTTAGGTTGGGGTTAGGTTGGGGTTAGGTTGGGGTTAGGTTGGGGTTAGGTTGGGGTTAGGTTGGGGTTAGGTTGGGGTTAGGTTGGGGAGCACGAGGCGGGTATGGGTTCCCAGGTCGTAGGACCACGCCCTGGGAAACCCCGATGGATCTGATGCTCTCCTATAGTCGGGTGGCGGCTGGTCGGTGCCTTTGGTACCCGTCGGTTCGCTGATCCGGTGCGGAGAACTTCGGAGAAGTTGGTGGGCCCATATCTGCCAAGACCACTCACCTCACCTTCTCGTGGGGCTCCCCGTCACCCTGCACCGGCCTTGACCGGGGTAGGGTGCGAAAGAGTGAGTGGCACCAGGATGCAGATTTGTTGACGACCCGGCGACCAAACAAACAAACCAAACATGGAAGATAAGAAACTAGGTAAAAACGTTTACGGTGCAGGGGAGGGAGACCCCAGTACCGGCGCAGTCGTGGGTAGTCAAGTGGGCCCCGCTGCGTCGTCATCTCACGACCACGGCCGTTCGAGGGTGGACCGCCAGGCCCCCGGACGTGTTTCTGCGTCTGGCGAGGACAACGGGATGGAGATGGCGGAGGAATCTCCAAGGAGGAGGAGCACGAGGAGCTCGCTCAGGAGCACGGACAGGCCGGAGTACGCTTTTCTCGCTCCGCCCCTGGTCGACTATGCCACGTCATCGGTGGCAGTAGGGCCGCGGACGCGAGTAAGGTCCGACGACGAGGAGTCCGTCGCCTCGATCTCGTCGCGTTCGTCGCTGGCCTCTGCGACGTCCAGGGGTAAGAAGAGGAGGGTCGCCATTACGACCCCGGACGTGCCCGAGGAACTGGACATCCTCGTAAGGACGAGCTCGCCCGCGGAGGTCAGCGCGGAGGTGACGATGCGCATCTCCGAAATCATGAGGGTTGCGACGATATCGTCCAACCTGAAAGGAACGTGCATAAAGGCACTAAAAGACGCGGCGAGCTATCTCACCGCCGCCTGGAAGCACGAGTCCTGCAGGAGAAGGACCGGACAAGCGCGCGACAGCGACGTCGTAGACACGAGGCTGTCCGCGGTGGAGCAAGAGAACGCAGCCCTCCGCCAACAGCTGGCGATATTGACTGCTCGCGTTCAGGAGTGTCCGCGATGCACCGGCCCAATGTGCGAGTATGGCCGTCCTCCGCGGGAAGACAACAGCGACAGGGCACGCCTAGATGCCCTGGAGAAGGAGGTCCGGGAGCTCAGACCCTCCATCGTCAAGGACATCGAGGAGCTGCTCGGGAACCGACGACCAAGGACCCCCGACGCACGTCGAAGCGCGGACCGCCCCGCTACTCTACGTGCCTCCCAAACTGCGTCGCTACCGAAGGAGCAGGAGGGTGGCGAGACGTGGACAGTGGTGGAATCAAGGGGGAAGAGGCAACGGAAGAAGCGGAAGAAGACAGCCGCCGCCGCCGCCGCCGCCGCTGCCGCCGCCGCTGGAGTCGAGACGGCGAGAAACGGGGCGACCGTGGCTCCGCCGGCGACGAGCGGACGCCAGCGGCCACCGCAGTCAAGGACGACAGGCGCGCCGAAACCGAGCGCCGCCGCAGCGAAAAGAGGACCGCCGCAGGCACCCAAGACGGTCACGCTCCCTAGAGCACCGCGAACATCCGCGGTGACTCTGACGTTGAACGAGGGAGCCAGGATGTCGTACGCCGACGTGCTGGAGGCAGCCAGAGCGAAGGTCCCGCTCTCGGAGGTGGGTGTGGAGTCCGTCGACATGAGGAAGGCGATGACGGGCGCCATAATCATCAGAGTCCCTGGGGACAGGGACAGGGGAAAGGCGACGCTGCTGGCGACGCGTCTGGCCGAGGCGCTGGATCCGACGGCGGTGAGAGTCGCCACACCAACCAGGATGGCCGAGCTCCGGGTGACCGGGATCGACATCTCGGTCAAAAAGGACGAACTGCGGCGAGCTTTGGCCTCGGCCGCAGGATGCGGCTGCGCCGAGATGCACATCGGGGAGATCGGCGCCACCAGGGGCGGCCTCGGGTCCGTGTGGATCAAATGCCCGGTGGCAGGAGCCCGCAAACTAGCCCAGGCGGGAAAAATAGCCCTGGGTTGGTCGACAGCGAGGATCAGAGCGATCCCGAAGCGGCCCCTCCAGTGCTTCAAGTGCCTGGAGCTGGGGCACGTGCGCGCAACATGCGTGTCCGGGGTGGATCGCGGGCATCTGTGCTACAGGTGCGGCGGTAGCGGACATCGAGCCAGAGGCTGTCCGGCCTCTGCTCCCAAGTGCCCTCTGTGCGAGTCGCTCGGGGCACCCGCCAACCACAGGATGGGCGGGGCGGCCTGCGCTCCCCCGAAGACCAAGAAGAAGAGGAGACCAATCCGCGAGCCAGCGGCGGAAAAGTGTCCAGGAAGCGCCGCGAAAGCAGCAGCGGCGGATGGTCGGGAGGAGGCCATGGAGGTGACCGCGTAATTCGAGCGCCTCCTCCAATGCAACCTCGGTAGGTCGAGAAGAGCGCAAGATCTGCTCTCGCAGACCATCCGAGAGAACGAGGTCGCCCTCGCGGCGGTGGCCGAGCCGTACCGCGTTCCCGACGCTCCCAACTGGATCGCGGACCTGGACGGAGCCACGACGATAACTTGGACGTCAGCCTCGAGTGCCCCCGGCGTTCCGCTCGATCGCGGCCGCGGCTTCGTCGCGGTCGAGTGGGCTGGAATAGCGGTGGTGGCCGTCTACGTCTCCCCCAACATCGGCCTGGATGCGTACGGGGACTTTCTGGACAGGGTCGGCGAGTGCGTCAGGAGATGCCTTCCCCGCCAGGCGCTCGTCCTCGGGGACTTTAACGCCCATTCCACGCAATGGGGAAACCCCGGTACCAACTCTCGGGGAAGGATGCTCACCGACTGGGCCGCGGGTCTCGGGCTCGTGCTGGCGAACAGAGGCTCGGCGAGCACCTGCGTGGCATGGAGAGGGTCCTCCGTGGTCGACGTCACGTGGACTACCCCGGAGCTGTTCAGGCGGATCCACGACTGGAGAGTGGCCGAGGGGATGGAAACGCTATCCGACCACCTCTACATACTGATGGAGGTGGCCCCCGAGGCTACACACGCCGACAACGACGACGACGACGCCCGACGACGAGGAGAAAACCGATCCCGCCCACCACCGAGATGGCGGCTCAAGGAGAGGGACAAGGACCTGCTGCGGGCGGCGGCCACCGTCTCCGCCTGGAGTTGGGACGCCCGACGGACAACAGCAGCAGCTGCAGCATCGTTGGAAAGCGTCGACGAGGAGGCGGAAGAACTTCGCCGACGCATGAGCGCGGCGTGCGACGCCTCGATGCCGCGCTCCGTCCCGGGCGGTAGACGCGATCGCTGCGTGTACTGGTGGACACCGGAGATCGCGGAGCTGCGAGCGAACTGCGTCCGAGCCCGCAGAAGATTCCTGAGGGCCCGCCGTCGCAGGCTGACGCGCGACGAAGAGGAGATCTCCAGCTGCTACGAGGCGTACAGAGAGGCGAGACGCACTCTTCAGCGGGAGATCAAGATCGCGAAAGCTCGGTGCTGGGCTGAGCTGGTCGAGGCGGTCGAATCCGATCCGTGGGGGCGGCCGTACAAGATAGCGACGAAGAAGCTGCGACCTACGGCGCCCCCGCTGACCGCGAACATGGACCCGGTGCTGCTGAACAAGGTCATCGGTACTCTGTTCCCACCGGAAGACAGGGACGCGGGACGATCAGCGCCATCCTCCTACTTCGGCGGCGACGACGACGACGAGGAGGCGGTGACGACGACGACGGAGTGGAGCGAAGAGCTCGGAGTCACCGAAGAGGAGCTCTTCGAAGCCACGAGGAGGATGGCATCCCGCGACGTGGCACCGGGTCCGGACGGAATCCCAGGCCGAGTGTGGGCGGAGACGATCGACGCCATGGCTCCCCGCCTGCGACACCTGTACACCAGATGCCTGAGGGAGGGTGCCTACCCCCGGACGTGGCGGACGGCGAGATTGGTTCT
The DNA here is from genome assembly GCF_040668555.2 of Bombus flavifrons. Taxonomy (NCBI): domain Eukaryota; kingdom Metazoa; phylum Arthropoda; class Insecta; order Hymenoptera; family Apidae; genus Bombus; species Bombus flavifrons. The sequence continues at coordinate 34,542 of NW_027184793.1, read as the reverse complement.
GCTGCGGAAAGAGGATCGTCCGCCGGACTCGCCGTCCGCGTACAGGCCTATATGCCTGCTCGACGAGGTGGGGAAGCTGTTCGAGCGAATCATCGCCGCCCGTCTGGAGGCTCACATGACGGAGAGGACGCCCGGATGGCACGAAAGCCAGTACGGATTTCGCCGAGGCCGCTCGACGGTGGACGCGGTGAGGCGAGTCCGATCCATGGCCGAGGACACGGTCGCTCGCCGGGGGGTGGGATTGGCGGTATCGCTGGACGTCACGAACGCCTTCAACTCCATCCCTTGGACCAGGATAGTGGAAGCCCTGCGATACTTCGAGGTTCCGGCCTATCTCGTCGGGGTGATCCGGGCGTACCTGAGCGACCGGTGGATCCTGTACAGCGGGAAGGACGGGGAAGAGAGAAGACGCGTCGAGCGCGGCGTGCCACAGGGCTCGGTCCTGGGACCCATACTGTGGATCACGGCCTACGACTCGGTCCTCCGATGCCCCGTGCCCCCGGGCGCGGGCCTGGTCTGCTACGCCGACGACACGCTGGTTCTGGCCGGGGGACGATGGTGGAACGAGGCGGTGAACAACGCGGAGAACGCCGTGGCATGCGCGGTACGCGCCATTCGGACGCTCGGGCTGAGAGTGTCGCCGGCCAAATCCGAGGCCCTCTGGTTCTTCGACCAACGCCGCAGAGGAACCCCTCCTCCCGACCTCTCCGTGACCATCGACGGAGAAGAGGTGCCGGTGAGACGCCAGATGAGATACCTGGGTCTCACCATCGACAGCGGATGGACGTTCGGACCGCACTTCGAGCTCCTGGTCCCCAGGGTGACAGCCGCGGCCAACGCCTTGTGCGGCCTCCTACCGAACATCGGCGGAGCAGGACTGGGAGTCCGCCGACTCTACGAGGGAGTGGTCCGGTCCCGAGTCCTCTACGGGGCTCCCGTCTGGGCCGAAGATCTGGCGGCGAGTCGTCGCAGCCTGGTCCTGGTGAGAAGATTGCAGCGGACGATCGCCATCCGCATCGCCAGAGGATACAGGACGGTGTCCTACGCGTCGGCGACCGTGCTGGCGGCGTCCCCGCCGTTCGAGCTGCAGGCCCTCGCGCTCCGAAGGGTGTACGAACACCTGAGAGGTCCGAGCTCGGACAGGCGCTCGACGCCACCGTCCAACAGCCAGACGGTCCGAAACATCCGGGAGGAGACGAAGTCGGAGATCTGGGAGCGGTGGCGCTCTCGGCTGGTGGAGGAGGACGCCGCACGACCACATCGCGCCGTTCGCGCCGTGCTTCCGAACTGGGACGCCTGGAGAGAACACGGCGGGGTCCCGCTAACCTTCAGGACGACGCAGGTGCTCACCGGCCACGGAGTATTCGGCGAGTACCTGCTCAGGATTCGGCGGGAGGTGACGTCCATCTGTCACCACTGCGAGGAAGAGGAGGACACGGCGCAGCACACGCTGGAGCACTGCCCGGCGTGGGCAGAACCGCGACGCGTCCTGCGGCTCGACATCGGCGAGAGATTAGCCCCAGAAGCGGTCGTCGAGGCGATGCTCAGAGGGCGCCAGGAGTTCGTCGCCGTCCGCACATACTGCGAGCAAGTGATGCTCGCGAAGGAGCGGGCGGAAAGAGACCGAGAAAGATCGCGCCATCCCTCGAGGACGTCGCAGCAGCATCAGAGAAACACCAGACGCCACGAAGGCGCGGCGCAGCCGCCGCCTTAGGAGCGTGAGAACAGGATCGAGGCGTTAGGGGGCGTGGTCCCCCCCTAACGGACCAAGCAAGAACAGGACGTCTCCCTTCAAGATCTACAGGGAGATAGACGACAGGGGGCACCCCGGTAGTACTTCGCAAGAGAGCCCGGGTGTCCCTCGACCAAACGTCAGGACAGGCCACCGTGGAGTTTTAGTCGGTAAGAGTCCGACACTACCCGCTGCTGTTTTCACAGTAGCGGGTGTCCATGAGGATTTCTCCACGTAAAAAAAAAAAAAAAAAAAAAAAAAAAAAAGGTTGGGGTTAGGTTGGGGTTAGGTTGGGGTTAGGTTGGGGTTAGGTTGGGGTTAGGTTGGGGTTAGGTTGGGGAGCACGAGGCGGGTATGGGTTCCCAGGTCGTAGGACCACGCCCTGGGAAACCCCGATGGATCTGATGTTCTCCTATAGTCGGGTGGCGGCTGGTCGGTGCCTTTGGTACCCGTCGGTTCGCTGATCCGGTGCGGAGAACTTCGGAGAAGTTGGTGGGCCCATATCTGCCAAGACCACTCACCTCACCTTCTCGTGGGGCTCCCCGTCACCCTGCACCGGCCCTGACCGGGGTAGGGTGCGAAAGAGTGAGTGGCACCAGGATGCAGATTTGTTGACGACCCGGCGACCAAACAAACAAACCAAACATGGAAGATAAGAAACTAGGTAAAAACGTTTACGGTGCAGGGGAGGGAGACCCCAGTACCGGCGCAGTCGTGGGTAGTCAAGTGGGCCCCGCTGCGTCGTCATCTCACGACCACGGCCGTTCGAGGGTGGACCGCCAGGCCCCCGGACGTGTTTCTGCGTCTGGCGAGGACAACGGGATGGAGATGGCGGAGGAATCTCCAAGGAGGAGGAGCACGAGGAGCTCGCTCAGGAGCACGGACAAGTCGGAGTACGCTTTTCTCGCTCCGCCCCTGGTCGACTATGCCACGTCATCGGTGGCAGTAGGGCCGCGGACGCGAGTGAGGTCCGACGACGAGGAGTCCGTCGCCTCGATCTCGTCGCGTTCGTCGCTGGCCTCTGCAACGTCCAGGGGTAAGAAGAGGAGGGTCGCCATTACGACCCCGGACGTGCCCGAGGAACTGGACATCCTCGTAAGGACGAGCTCGCCCGCGGAGGTCAGCGCGGAGGTGACGATGCGCATCTCCGAAATCATGAGGGTTGCGACGATATCGTCCAACCTGAAAGGAACGTGCATAAAGGCACTAAAAGACGCGGCGAGCTATCTCACCGCCGCCTGGAAGCACGAGTCCTGCAGGAGAAGGACCGGACAGGCGCGCGACAGCGACGTCGTAGACACAAGGCTGTCCGCGGTGGAGCAAGAGAACGCAGCCCTTCGCCAACAGCTGGCGATATTGACTGCTCGCGTTCAGGAGTGTCCGCGATGCACCGGCCCACTGTGCGAGTATGGCCGTCCTCCGCGGGAAGACAACAGCGACAGGGCACGCCTAGATGCCCTGGAGAAGGAGGTTCGGGAGCTCAGACCCTCCATCGTCAAGGACATCGAGGAGCTGCTCGGGAACCGACGACCAAGGACCCCCGACGCACGTCGAAGCGCGGACCGCCCCGCTACTCTACGTGCCTCCCAAACTGCGTCGCTACCGAGGGAGCAGGAGGGTGGCGAGACGTGGACAGTGGTGGAATCAAGGGGGAAGAGGCAACGGAAGAAGCGGAAGAAGACAGCCGCCGCCGCCGCCGCCGCCGCTGCCGCCGCCGCTGGAGTCGAGACGGCGAGAAGCGGGGCGACCGTGGCTCCGCCGGCGACGAGCGGACGCCAGCGGCCACCGCAGTCAAGGACGACAGGCGCGCCGAAACCGAGCGCCGCCGCAGCGAAAAGAGGACCGCCGCAGGCACCCAAGACGGTCACGCTCCCTAGAGCACCGCGGACATCCGCGGTAACTCTGACGTTGAACGAGGGAGCCAGGATGTCGTACGCCGACGTGTTGGAGGCAGCCAGAGCGAAGGTCCCGCTCTCGGAGGTGGGTGTGGAGTCCGTCGACATGAGGAAGGCGATGACGGGCGCCATAATCATCAGAGTCCCTGGGGACAGGGACAGGGGAAAGGCGACGCTGCTGGCGACGCGTCTGGCCGAGGCGCTGGATCCGACGGCGGTGAGAGTCGCCACACCAACCAGGATGGCCGAGCTCCGGGTGACCGGGATCGACATCTCGGTCAAAAAGGACGAACTGCGGCGAGCTTTGGCCTCGGCCGCAGGATGCGGCTGCGCCGAGATGCACATCGGGGAGATCGGCGCCACCAGGGGCGGCCTCGGGTCCGTGTGGATCAAATGCCCGGTGGCAGGAGCCCGCAAACTAGCCCAGGCGGGAAAAATAGCCCTGGGTTGGTCGACAGCGAGGATCAGAGCGATCCCGAAGCGGCCCCTCCAGTGCTTCAAGTGCCTGGAGCTGGGGCACGTGCGCGCAACATGCGTGTCCGGGGTGGATCGCGGGCATCTGTGCTACAGGTGCGGCGGTAGCGGACATCGAGCCAGAGGCTGTCCGGCCTCTGCTCCCAAGTGCCCTCTGTGCGAGTCGCTCGGGGCACCCGCCAACCACAGGATGGGCGGGGCGGCCTGCGCGCCCCCGAAGACCAAGAAGAAGAGGAGACCGATCCGCGAGTCAGCGGCGGAAAAGTGTCCAGGAAGCGCCGCGAAAGCAGCAGCGGCGGATGGTCGGGAGGAGGCCATGGAGGTGACCGCGTAATTCGAGCGCCTCCTCCAATGCAACCTCGGTAGGTCGAGAAGAGCGCAAGATCTGCTCTCGCAGACCATCCGAGAGAACGAGGTCGCCCTCGCGGCGGTGGCCGAGCCGTACCGCGTTCCCGACGCTCCCAACTGGATCGCGGACCTGGACGGAGCCACGGCGATAACTTGGACGTCAGCCTCGAGTGCCCCCGGCGTTCCGCTCGATCGCGGCCGCGGCTTCGTCGCGGTCGAGTGGGCTGGAATAGCGGTGGTGGCCGTCTACGTCTCCCCCAACATCGGCCTGGATGCGTACGGGGACTTTCTGGACAGGGTCGGCGAGTGCGTCAGGAGATGCCTTCCCCGCCAGGCGCTCGTCCTCGGGGACTTTAACGCCCATTCCACGCAATGGGGAAACCCCGGTACCAACTCTCGGGGAAGGATGCTCACCGACTGGGCCGCGGGTCTCGGGCTCGTGCTGGCGAACAGAGGCTCGGCGAGCACCTGCGTGGCATGGAGAGGGTCCTCCGTGGTCGACGTCACGTGGACTACCCCGGAGCTGTACAGGCGGATCCACGACTGGAGAGTGGCCGAGGGGATGGAAACGCTGTCCGACCACCTCTACATACTGATGGAGGTGGCCCCCGAGACTGCACAGGCCGACAACGACGACGACGCCCGACGACGAGGAGAGAATCGATCCCGCCCACCACCGCGATGGCGGCTCAAGGAGAGGGACAAGGACCTGCTGCGGGCGGCGGCCACCGTCTCCGCCTGGAGTTGGGACGCCCGACGGACAACAGGAGCAGCATCATCGTTGGAAAGCGTCGACGAGGAGGCGGAAGAACTTCGCCGACGCATGAGCGCGGCGTGCGACGCCTCGATGCCGCGCTCCGTCCCGGGCGGTAGACGCGATCGCCGCGTGTACTGGTGGACACCGGAGATCGCGGAGCTGCGAGCGAGCTGCGTCCGAGCCCGCAGAAGATTCCTGAGGGCCCGCCGTCGCAGGCTGACGCGCGACGAAGAGGAGATCTCCAGCTGCTACGAGGCGTACAGAGAGGCGAGACGCACTCTTCAGCGGGAGATCAAGATCGCGAAAGCTCGGTGCTGGGCTGAGCTGGTCGAGGCGGTCGAATCCGATCCGTGGGGGCGGCCGTACAAGATAGCGACGAAGAAGCTGCGACCTACGGCGCCCCCGCTGACCGCGAACATGGACCCGGTGCTGCTGAACAAGGTCATCGGTACTCTGTTCCCACCGGAAGACAGGGACGCGGGACGATCAGCGCCATCCTCCTACTTCGGCGGCGACGACGACGACGAGGAGGCGGTGACGACGACGACGGAGTGGAGCGAAGAGCTCGGAGTCACCGAAGAGGAGCTCCTCGAAGCCACGAGGAGGATGGCATCCCGCGACGTGGCACCGGGTCCGGACGGAATCCCAGGCCGAGTGTGGGCGGAGACGATCGACGCCATGGCTCCCCGCCTGCGACACCTGTACACCAGATGCCTGAGGGAGGGTGCCTACCCCCGGACGTGGCGGACGGCGAGATTGGTTCTGCTGCGGAAAGAGGACCGTCCGCCGGACTCGCCGTCCGCGTACAGGCCTATATGCCTGCTCGACGAGGTGGGGAAGCTGTTCGAGCGAATCATCGCCGCCCGTCTGGAGGCTCACATGACGGAGAGGACGCCCGGATGGCACGAAAGCCAGTACGGATTTCGCCGAGGCCGCTCGACGGTGGACGCGGTGAGGCGAGTCCGATCCATGGCCGAGGACACGGTCGCTCGCCAGGGGGTGGGATTGGCGGTATCGCTGGACGTCACGAACGCCTTCAACTCCATCCCTTGGACCAGGATAGTGGAAGCCCTGCGATACTTCGAGGTTCCGGCCTATCTCGTCGGGGTAATCCGGGCGTACCTGAGCGACCGGTGGATCCTGTACAGCGGAAAGGACGGGGAAGAGAGAAGACGCGTCGAGCGCGGCGTGCCACAGGGCTCGGTCCTGGGACCCATACTGTGGATCACGGCCTACGACTCGGTCCTCCGATGCCCCGTGCCCCCGGGCGCGGGCCTGGTCTGCTACGCCGACGACACGCTGGTTCTGGCCGGGGGACGATGGTGGAACGAGGCGGTGAACAACGCGGAGAACGCCGTGGCATGCGCGGTACGCGCCATTCGGACGCTCGGGCTGAGAGTGTCGCCGGCCAAATCCGAGGCCCTCTGGTTCTTCGACCAACGCCGCAGAGGAACCCCTCCTCCCGACCTCTCCGTGACCATCGACGGAGAAGAGGTGCCGGTGAGACACCAGATGAGATACCTGGGTCTCACCATCGACAGCGGATGGACGTTCGGACCGCACTTCGAGCTCCTGGTCCCCAGGGTGACAGCCGCGGCCAACGCCTTGTGCGGCCTCCTACCGAACATCGGCGGAGCAGGACTGGGAGTCCGCCGACTCTACGAGGGAGTGGTCCGGTCCCGAGTCCTCTACGGGGCTCCCGTCTGGGCCGAAGATCTGGCGGCGAGTCGTCGCAGCCTGGTCCTGGTGAGAAGATTGCAGCGGACGATCGCCATCCGCATCGCCAGAGGATACAGGACGGTGTCCTACGCGTCGGCGACCGTGCTGGCGGCGTCCCCGCCGTTCGAGCTGCAGGCCCTCGCGCTCCGAAGGGTGTACGAACACCTGAGAGGTCCGAGCTCGGACAGGCGCTCGACGCCACCGTCCAACAGCCAGACGGTCCGAAACATCCGGGAGGAGACGAAGTCGGAGATCTGGGAGCGATGGCGCTCTCGGCTGGTGGAGGAGGACGCCGTACGACCACACCGCGCCGTTCGCGCCGTGCTTCCGAACTGGGACGCCTGGAGAGAACACGGCGGGGTCCCGCTAACCTTCAGGACGACGCAGGTGCTCACCGGCCACGGAGTATTCGGCGAGTACCTGCTCAGGATTCGGCGGGAGGTGACGTCCATCTGTCACCACTGCGAGGAAGAGGAGGACACGGCGCAACACACGCTGGAGCACTGCCCGGCGTGGGCAGAACCGCGACGCGTCCTGCGGCTCGACATCGGCGAGAGATTAGCCCCAGAAGCGGTCGTCGAGGCGATGCTCAGAGGGCGCCAGGAGTTCGTCGCCGTCCGCACGTACTGCGAGCAAGTGATGCTCGCGAAGGAGCGGGCGGAAAGAGACCGAGAAAGATCGCGCCATCCCTCGAGGACGTCGCAGCAGCATCAGAGAAACACCAGACGCCACGGAGGCGCGGCGCAGCCGCCGCCTTAGGAGCGTGAGAACAGGATCGAGGCGTTAGGGGGCGTGGTCCCCCCCTAACGGACCAAGCAAGAACAGGACGTCTCCCTCCAAGATCTACAGGGAGATAGACGACAGGGGGCACCCCGGTAGTACTTCGCAAGAGAGCCCGGGTGTCCCTCGACCAAACGTCAGGACAGGCCACCGTGGAGTTTTAGTCGGTAAGAGTCCGACACTACCCGCTGCTGTTTTCACAGTAGCGGGTGTCCATGAGGATTTCTCCACGTAAAAAAAAAAAAAAAAAAAAAAGGTTGGGGTTAGGTTAGGGTTAGGTTGGGGAGCACGAGGCGGGTATGGGTTCTCAGGTCGTAGGACCACGCCCTGGGAAACCCCGATGGATCTGATGTTCTCCTATAGTCGGGTGGCGGCTGGTCGGTGCCTTTGGTACCCGTCGGTTCGCTGATCCGGTGCGGAGAACTTCGGAGAAGTTGGTGGGCCCATATCTGCCAAGACCACTCACCTCACCTTCTCGTGGGGCTCCCCGTCACCCTGCACCGGCCTTGACCGGGGTAGGGTGCGAAAGAGTGAGTGGCACCAGGATGCAGATTTGTTGACGACCCGGCGACCAAACAAACAAACCAAACATGGAAGATAAGAAACTAGGTAAAAACGTTTACGGTGCAGGGGAGGGAGACCCCAGTACCGGCGCAGTCGTGGGTAGTCAAGTGGGCCCCGCTGCGTCGTCATCTCACGACCACGGCCGTTCGAGGGTGGACCGCCAGGCCCCCGGACGTGTTTCTGCGTCTGGCGAAGACAACGGGATGGAGATGGCGGAGGAATCTCCAAGGAGGAGGAGCACGAGGAGCTCGCTCAGGAGCACGGACAGGTCGGAGTACGCTTTTCTCGCTCCGCCCCTGGTCGACTATGCCACGTCATCGGTGGCAGTAGGGCCGCGGACGCGAGTAAGGTCCGACGACGAGGAGTCCGTCGCCTCGATCTCGTCGCGTTCGTCGCTGGCCTCTGCGACGTCCAGGGGTAAGAAGAGGAGGGTCGCCATTACGACCCCGGACGTGCCCGTGCCCGAGGAACTGGACATCCTCGTAAGGACGAGCTCGCCCGCGGAGGTCAGCGCGGAGGTGACGATGCGCATCTCCGAAATCATGAGGGTTGCGACGATATCGTCCAACCTGAAAGGAACGTGCATAAAGGCACTAAAAGACGCGGCGAGCTATCTCACCGCCGCCTGGAAGCACGAGTCCTGCAGGAGAAGGACCGGACAGGCGCGCGACAGCGACGTCGTAGACACGAGGCTGTCCGCGGTGGAGCAAGAGAACGCAGCCCTTCGCCAACAGCTGGCGATATTGACTGCTCGCGTTCAGGAGTGTCCGCGATGCACCGGCCCACTGTGCGAGTATGGCCGTCCTCCGCGGGAAGACAACAGCGACAGGGCACGCCTAGATGCCCTGGAGAAGGAGGTCCGGGAGCTCAGACCCTCCATCGTCAAGGACATCGAGGAGCTGCTCGGGAACCGACGACCAAGGACCCCCGACGCACGTCGAAGCGCGGACCGCCCCGCTACTCTACGTGCCTCCCAAACTGCGTCGCTACCGAGGGAGCAGGAGGGTGGCGAGACGTGGACAGTGGTGGAATCAAGGGGGAAGAGGCAACGGAAGAAGCGGAAGAAGACAGCCGCCGCCGCCGCCGCCGCCGCTGCCGCCGCCGCTGGAGTCGAGACGGCGAGAAACGGGGCGACCGTGGCTCCGCCGGCGACGAGCGGACGCCAGCGGCCACCGCAGTCAAGGACGACAGGCGCGCCGAAACCGAGCGCCGCCGCAGCGAAAAGAGGACCGCCGCAGGCACCCAAGACGGTCACGCTCCCTAGAGCACCGCGAACATCCGCGGTAACTCTGACGTTGAACGAGGGAGCCAGGATGTCGTACGCCGACGTGTTGGAGGCAGCCAGAGCGAAGGTCCCGCTCTCGGAGGTGGGTGTGGAGTCCGTCGACATGAGGAAGGCGATGACGGGCGCCATAATCATCAGAGTCCCTGGGGACAGGGACAGGGGAAAGGCGACGCTGCTGGCGACGCGTCTGGCCGAGGCGCTGGATCCGACGGCGGTGAGAGTCGCCACACCAACCAGGATGGCCGAGCTCCGGGTGACCGGGATCGACATCTCGGTCAAAAAGGACGAACTGCGGCGAGCTTTGGCCTCGGCCGCAGGATGCGGCTGCGCCGAGATGCACATCGGGGAGATCGGCGCCACCAGGGGCGGCCTCGGGTCCGTGTGGATCAAATGCCCGGTGGCAGGAGCCCGCAAACTAGCCCAGGCGGGAAAAATAGCCCTGGGTTGGTCGACAGCGAGGATCAGAGCGATCCCGAAGCGGCCCCTCCAGTGCTTCAAGTGCCTGGAGCTGGGGCACGTGCGCGCAACATGCGTGTCCGGGGTGGATCGCGGGCATCTGTGCTACAGGTGCGGCGGTAGCGGACATCGAGCCAGAGGCTGTCCGGCCTCTGCTCCCAAGTGCCCTCTGTGCGAGTCGCTCGGGGCACCCGCCAACCACAGGATGGGCGGGGCGGCCTGCGCGCCCCCGACGACCAAGAAGAAGAGGAGACCAATCCGCGAGCCAGCGGCGGAAAAGTGTCCAGGAAGCGCCGCGAAAGCAGCAGCGGCGGATGGTCGGGAGGAGGCCATGGAGGTGACCGCGTAATTCGAGCGCCTCCTCCAATGCAACCTCGGTAGGTCGAGAAGAGCGCAAGATCTGCTCTCGCAGACCATCCGAGAGAACGAGGTCGCCCTCGCGGCGGTGGCCGAGCCGTACCGCGTTCCCGACGCTCCCAACTGGATCGCGGACCTGGACGGAGCCACGGCGATAACTTGGACGTCAGCCTCGAGTGCCCCCGGCGTTCCGCTCGATCGCGGCCGCGGCTTCGTCGCGGTCGAGTGGGCTGGAATAGCGGTGGTGGCCGTCTACGTCTCCCCCAACATCGGCCTGGATGCGTACGGGGACTTTCTGGACAGGGTCGGCGAGTGCGTCAGGAGATGCCTTCCCCGCCAGGCGCTCGTCCTCGGGGACTTTAACGCCCGTTCCACGCAATGGGGAAACCCCGGTACCAACTCTCGGGGAAGGATGCTCACCGACTGGGCCGCGGGTCTCGGGCTCGTGCTGGCGAACAGAGGCTCGGCGAGCACCTGCGTGGCATGGAGAGGGTCCTCCGTGGTCGACGTCACGTGGACTACCCCGGAGCTGTTCAGGCGGATCCACGACTGGAGAGTGGCCGAGGGGATGGAGACGCTATCCGACCACCTCTACATACTGATGGAGGTGGCCCCCGAGGCTACACACGCCGACAACGACGACGACGCCCGACGACGAGGAGACAACCGATCCCGCCCACCACCGAGATGGCGGCTCAAGGAGAGGGACAAGGACCTGCTGCGGGCGGCGGCCACCGTCTCCGCCTGGAGTTGGGACGCCCGACGGACAACAGCAGCAGCTGCAGCATCGTTGGAAAGCGTCGACGAGGAGGCGGAAGAACTTCGCCGACGCATGAGCGCGGCGTGCGACGCCTCGATGCCGCGCTCCGCCCCGGGCGGTAGACGCGATCGCTGCGTGTACTGGTGGTCACCGGAGATCGCGGAGCTGCGAGCGAGCTGCGTCCGAGCCCGCAGAAGATTCCTGAGGGCCCGCCGTCGCAGGCTGACGCGCGACGAAGAGGAGATCTCCAGCTGCTACGAGGCGTACAGAGAGGCGAGACGCACTCTTCAGCGGGAGATCAAGATCGCGAAAGCTCGGTGCTGGGCAGAGCTGGTCGAGGCGGTCGAATCCGATCCGTGGGGGCGGCCCTACAAGATAGCGACGAAGAAGTTGCGACCTGCGGCGCCCCCGCTGACCGCGAACATGGACCCGGTGCTGCTGAACAAGGTCATCGGTACTCTGTTCCCACCGGAAGACAGGGACGCGGGACGATCAGCGCCATCCTCCTACTTCGGCGGCGACGACGACGAGGAGGCTTTGACGACGACGACGGAGTGGAGCGAAGAGCTCGGAGTCACCGAAGAGGAGCTCTTCGAAGCCACGAGAAGGATGGCATCCCGCGACGTGGCACCGGGTCCGGACGGAATCCCAGGCCGAGTGTGGGCGGAGACGATCGACACCATGTCTCCCCGCCTGCGACACCTGTACACGAGATGCCTGAGGGAGGGTGTCTACCCCCGGACGTGGCGGACGGCGAGATTGGTTCTGCTGCGGAAGGAGGATCGTCCGCCGGACTCGCCGTCCGCTTACAGGCCTATATGCCTGCTCGACGAGGTGGGGAAGCTGTTCGAGCGAATCATCGCCGCCCGTCTGGAGGCTCACATGACGGAGAGGACGCCCGGATGGCACGAAAGCCAGTACGGATTTCGCCGAGGCCGCTCGACGGTGGACGCGGTGAGGCGAGTCCGATCCATGGCCGAGGACACGGTCGCTCGCCAGGGGGTGGGATTGGCGGTATCGCTGGACGTCACGAACGCCTTCAACTCCATCCCCTGGACCAGGATAGTGGAAGCCCTGCGATACTTCGAGGTTCCGGCCTATCTCGTCGGGGTGATCCGGGCGTACCTGAGCGACCGGTGGATCCTGTACAGCGGAAAGGACGGGGAAGAGAGAAGACGCGTCGAGCGCGGCGTGCCACAGGGCTCGGTCCTGGGACCCATGCTGTGGATCACGGCCTACGACTCGGTCCTCCGATGCCCCGTGCCCCCGGGCGCGGGCCTGGTCTGCTACGCCGACGACACGTTGGTTCTGGCCGGGGGACGATGGTGGAACGAGGCGGTGAACAACGCGGAGAACGCCGTGGCATGCGCGGTACGCGCCATTCGGACGCTCGGGCTGAGAGTGTCGCCGGCCAAATCCGAGGCCCTTTGGTTCTTCGACCAACGCCGCAGAGGAACCCCTCCTCCCGACCTCTCCGTGACCATCGACGGAGAAGAGGTGCCGGTGAGACACCAGATGAGATACCTGGGTCTCACCATCGACAGCGGATGGACGTTCGGACCGCACTTCGAGCTCCTGGTCCCCAGGGTGACAGCCGCGGCCAACGCCTTGTGCGGCCTCCTACCGAACATCGGCGGAGCAGGACTGGGAGTCCGCCGACTCTACGAGGGAGTGGTCCGGTCCCGAGTCCTCTACGGGGCTCCCGTCTGGGCCGAAGATCTGGCGGCGAGTCGTCGCAGCCTGGTCCTGGTGAGAAGATTGCAGCGGACGATCGCCATCCGCATCGCCAGAGGATACAGGACGGTGTCCTACGCGTCGGCGACCGTGCTGGCGGCGTCCCCGCCGTTCGAGCTGCAGGCCCTCGCGCTCCGAAGGGTGTACGAACACCTGAGAGGGCCGAGCTCGGACAGGCGCTCGACGTCGACGCCACCGTCCAACAGCCAGACGGTCCGAAACATCCGGGAGGAGACGAAGTCTGAGATTTGGGAGCGATGGCGCTCTCAGCTGGTGGAAGAGGACGCCGTGAGGCCACATCGCGCCGTTCGCGCCGTGCTCCCGAACTGGGACGCCTGGAGAGAACACGGCGGGGTCCCGCTAACCTTCAGGACGACGCAGGTGCTCACCGGCCACGGAGTATTCGGCGAGTACCTGCTCAGGATTCGGCGAGAGGTGACGTCCATCTGTCACCACTGCGAGGAAGAGGAGGACACGGCGCAACACACGCTGGAGCACTGCCCGGCGTGGGCAGAACCGCGCCGCGTCCTACGGCTCGACATCGGCGAGAGATTAGCCCCCGAAGCGGTCGTCGAGGCGATGCTCAGAGGGCGCCAGGAGTTCGTCGCCGTCCGCACGTACTGCGAGCAAGTGATGCTCGCGAAGGAGCGGGCGGAAAGAGACCGAGAAAGATCGCGCCATCCCTCGAGGACGTCGCAGCAGCATCAGAGAAACACCAGACGCCACGAAGGCGCGGCGCAGCCGCCGCCTTAGGAGCGTGAGAACAGGATCGAGGCGTTAGGGGGCGTGGTCCCCCCCTAACGGACCAAGCAAGAACAGGACGTCTCCCTTCAAGATCTACAGGGAGATAGACGACAGGGGGCACCCCGGTAGTACTTCGCAAGAGAGCCCGGGTGTCCCTCGACCAAACGTCAGGACAGGCCACCGTGGAGTTTTAGTCGGTAAGAGTCCGACACTACCCGCGGCTGTGAAACAGCGGCGGGTGTCCATGAGGATTTCTCCACGTAAAAAAAAAAAAAAAAAAAAAAAAGGTTAGGGTTAGGTTGGGGTTAGGTTGGGGTTAGGTTGGGGTTAGGTTGGGGTTAGGTTGGGGTTAGGTTGGGGTTAGGTTGGGGTTAGGTTGGGGTTAGGTTGGGGTTAGGTTGGGGTTAGGTTAGGTTGGGGTTAGGTTAGGTTGGGGTTAGGTTGGGGTTAGGTTGGGGTTAGGTTGGGGTTAGGTTGGGGTTAGGTTGGGGTTAGGTTGGGGTTAGGTTGGGGTTAGGTTGGGGTTAGGTTGGGGTTAGGTTGGGGTTAGGTTGGGGTTAGGTTGGGGTTAGGTTGGGGTTAGGTTGGGGTTAGGTTGGGGTTAGGTTGGGGTTAGGTTGGGGTTAGGTTGGGGAGCACGAGGCGGGTATGGGTTCCCAGGTCGTAGGACCACGCCCTGGGAAACCCCGATGGATCTGATGCTCTCCTAGAGTCGGGTGGCGGCTGGTCGGTGCCTTTGGTACCCGTCGGTTCGCTGATCCGGTGCGGAGAGCTTCGGAGAAGTTGGTGGGCCCATATCTGCCAAGACCACTCACCTCACCTTCTCGTGGGGCTCCCCGTCACCCTGCACCGGCCTTGACCGGGGTAGGGTGCGAAAGAGTGAGTGGCACCAGGATGCAGATTTGTTGACGACCCGGCGACCAAACAAACAAACAAACCAAATATGGAAGATAAGAAACTAGGTAAAAACGTTTACGGTGCAGGGGAGGGATACCCCAGTACCGGCGCAGTCGTGGGTAGTCAAGTGGGCCCCGCTGCGTCGTCATCTCACGACCACGGCCGTTCGAGGGTGGACCGCCAGGCCCCCGGACGTGTTTCTGCGTCTGGCGAGGACAACGGGATGGAGATGGCGGAGGAATCTCCAAGGAGGAGGAGCACGAGGAGCTCGCTCAGGAGCACGGACAGGTCGGAGTACGCTTTTCTCGCTCCGCCCCTGGTCGACTATGCCACGTCATCGGTGGCAGTATGGCCGCGGACGCGAGTAAGGTCCGACGACGAGGAGTCCGTCGCCTCGATCTCGTCGCGTTCGTCGCTGGTCTCTGCGACGTCCAGGGGTAAGAAGAGGAGGGTCGCCATTACGACCCCGGACGTGCCCGAGGAACTGGACATCCTCGTAAGGACGAGCTCGCCCGCGGAAGTCAGCGCGGAGGTGACGATGCGCATCTCTGAAATCATGAAGGTTGCGACGATATCGTCCAACCTGAAGGGCACGTGCATAAAGACGCTGAAGGACGCGGCGAGCTACCTCACCGCCGCCTGGAAGCACGAGTCCTGCAGGAGAAGGTCCGGACAGGCGCGCGACAGCGACGTCGTAGACACGAGGCTGTCCGCGGTGGAGCAAGAGAACGCAGCCCTTCGCCAACAGCTGGCGATATTGACTGCTCGCGTTCAGGAGTGTCCGCGATGCACCGGCCCACTGTGCGAGTATGGCCGTCCTCCGCGGGAAGACAACAGCGACAGGGCACGCCTAGATGCCCTGGAGAAGGAGGTCCGGGAGCTCAGACCCTCCATCGTCAGGGACATCGAGGAGCTGCTCGGGAAACAACGACCGCGGACCCCCGACGCGCGTCGAGGCGCGGACCGCCCCGCTACTCTACGTACCCCCCAAACTGCGTCGCTCCCGAGGGAGCAGGAGGGTGGCGAGTCGTGGACGGTGGTGGAGTCGAGGGGGAAGAAACAACGGAAGAAGCGGAAGAAGACAGCCGCCGCCGCCGCCGCCGCCGCCGCCGCTGGAGTCGAGACGGCGAGAAACGGGGCGACCGTGGCTCCGCCGGCGACGAGCGGACGCCAGCGGCTACCGCAGACCAGGACGACAGGCGCGCCGAAACCGAGCGCCGCCGCAGCGAAGAGAGGACCGCCGCAGGCTCCCAAGACGGTCACGCTCCCTCGAGCACCGCGAACATCCGCGGTGACTCTGACGTTGAACGAGGGAGCCAGGATGTCGTACGCCGACGTGCTGGAGGCAGCCAGAGCGAAGGTCCCGCTCTCGGAGGTGGGTGTGGAGTCCGTCGACATGAGGAAGGCGATGACGGGCGCCATAATCATCAGAGTCCCTGGGGACAGGGACAGGGGAAAGGCGACACTGCTGGCGACGCGTCTGGC
Organism: Bombus flavifrons; assembly: GCF_040668555.2. Classification (NCBI taxonomy): domain Eukaryota; kingdom Metazoa; phylum Arthropoda; class Insecta; order Hymenoptera; family Apidae; genus Bombus; species Bombus flavifrons. The sequence continues at coordinate 18,555 of NW_027184793.1, read as the reverse complement.
CGAGGCGCTGGATCCGACGGCGGTGAGAGTCGCCACACCAACCAGGATGGCCGAGCTCCAAGTGACCGGGATCGACATCTCGGTCAAAAAGGACGAACTGCGGCGAGCTTTGGCCTCGGCCGCGGGATGCGGCTGCGCCGAGATGCACATCGGAGAGATCGGCGCCACCAGGGGCGGCCTCGGGTCCGTGTGGATCAAATGCCCGGTGGCAGGAGCCCGCAAACTAGCCCAGGCGGGGAAAATCGCCCTGGGTTGGTCGACAGCCAGGATCAGAGCGATCCCGAAGCGGCCCCTCCAGTGCTTCAAGTGCCTGGAGCTGGGGCACGTGCGCGCAACGTGCGTGTCCGGTGTGGATCGCGGGCATCTGTGCTACAGGTGCGGCGGTAGCGGACATCGAGCCAGAGGCTGTCCGGCCTCTGCTCCCAAGTGCCCTCTGTGCGAGTCGCTCGGGGCACCCGCCAACCACAGGATGGGCGGGGCGGCCTGCGCGCCCCCGAAGACCAAGAAGAATAGGAGACCAATCCGCGAGCCAGCGGCGGAAAAGAGTCCAGGAAGCGCCGCGAAAGCAGCAGCGGCGGATGGTCGGGAGGAGGCCATGGAGGTGACCGCGTAATTCGAGCGCCTCCTCCAATGCAACCTCGGTAGGTCGAGAAGAGCGCAAGATCTGCTCTCTCAGACCATCCGAGAGAACGAGGTCGCCCTCGCGGCGGTGGCCGAGCCGTACCGCGTTCCCGACGCTCCCAACTGGATCGCGGACCTGGACGGAGCCACGGCGATAACTTGGACGTCAGCCTCGAGCGCCCCCGGCGTTCCGCTCGATCGCGGCCGCGGCTTCGTCGCGGTCGAGTGGGCTAGGATAGCGGTGGTGGCCGTCTACGTCTCCCCCAACATCGGCCTGGATGCGTACGGGGACTTTCTGGACAGGGTCGGCGAGTGCGTCAGGAGACGCCTTCCCGGCCAGGCGCTCGTCCTCGGGGACTTTAACGCCCATTCCACGCAATGGGGGAACCCCAACACCAACTCTCGGGGAAGGATGCTCACCGACTGGGCCGCGGGTCTCGGGCTCGTGCTGGCGAACAGAGGCTCGGCGAGCACCTGCGTGGCATGGAGAGGGTCCTCCGTGGTCGACGTCACGTGGACTACCCCGGAGCTGTTCAGGCGGATCCACGACTGGAGAGTGGCCGAGGGGATGGAAACGCTGTCCGACCACCTCTACATACTGATGGAGGTGGCCCCCGAGGCTACACAGGCCGACAACGACGACGACGCCCGACGACGAGGAGAGAATCGATCCCGCCCACCACCACGATGGCGGCTCAAGGAGAGGGACAAGGACCTGCTGCGGGCGGCGGCCACCGTCTCCGCCTGGAGTTGGGACGCCCGACGGACAACAGGAGCAGCATCATCGTTGGAAAGCGTCGACGAGGAGGCGGAAGAACTTCGCCGACGCATGAGCGCGGCGTGCGACGCCTCGATGCCGCGCTCCGTCCCGGGCGGTAGACGCGATCGCTGCGTGTACTGGTGGACACCGGAGATCGCGGAGCTGCGAGCGAGCTGCGTCCGAGCCCGCAGAAGATTCCTGAGGGCCCGCCGTCGCAGGCTGACGCGCGACGAAGAGGAGATCTCCAGCTGCTACGAGGCGTACAGAGAGGCGAGACGCACTCTTCAGCGGGAGATCAAGATCGCGAAAGCTCGGTGCTGGGCTGAGCTGGTCGAGGCGGTCGAATCCGATCCGTGGGGGCGGCCCTACAAGATAGCGACCAAGAAGTTGCGACCTGCGGCGCCCCCGCTGACCGCGAACATGGACCCGGTGCTGCTGAACAAGGTCATCGGGACTCTGTTCCCGCCGGAAGACAGGGACGCGGGACGATCAGCGCCATCCTCCTACTTCGGCGGCGACGACGACGAGGAGGCGGTGACGACGGCGACGGAGTGGAGCGAAGAGCTCGGAGTCACCGAAGAGGAGCTCTTCGAAGCCACGAGAAGGATGGCATCCCGCGACGTGGCACCGGGTCCGGACGGAATCCCAGGCCGAGTGTGGGCGGAGACGATCGACGCCATGGCTCCCCGCCTGCGACACCTGTACACCAGATGCCTGAGGGAGGGTGCCTACCCCCGGACGTGGCGGACGGCAAGGTTGGTTCTGCTGCGGAAAGAGGATCGTCCGCCGGACTCGCCGTCCGCGTACAGGCCCATATGCCTGCTCGACGAGGTGGGGAAGCTGTTCGAGCGAATCATCGCCGCCCGTCTGGAGGCTCACATGACGGAGAGGACGCCCGGATGGCACGAAAGCCAGTACGGATTTCGCCGAGGCCGCTCGACGGTGGACGCGGTGAGGCGAGTCCGATCCATGGCCGAGGACACGGTCGCTCGCCAGGGGGTGGGATTGGCGGTATCGCTGGACGTCACGAACGCCTTCAACTCCATCCCTTGGACCAGGATAGTGGAAGCCCTGCGATACTTCGAGGTTCCGGCCTATCTCGTCGGGGTGATCCGGGCGTACCTGAGCGACCGGTGGATCCTGTACAGCGGAAAGGACGGGAAGAGAGAAGACGCGTCGAGCGCGGCGTGCCACAGGGCTCGGTCCTGGGACCCATACTGTGGATCACGGCCTACGACTCGGTCCTCCGATGCCCCGTGCCCCCGGGCGCGGGCCTGGTCTGCTACGCCGACGACACGCTGGTTCTGGCCGGGGGACGATGGTGGAACGAGGCGGTGAACAACGCGGAGAACGCCGTGGCATGCGCGGTACGCGCCATTCGGACGCTCGGGCTGAGAGTGTCGCCGGCCAAATCCGAGGCCCTCTGGTTCTTCGACCAACGCCGCAGAGGAACCCCTCCTCCCGACCTCTCCGTGACCATCGACGGAGAAGAGGTGCCGGTGAGACGCCAGATGAGATACCTGGGTCTCACCATCGACAGCGGATGGACGTTCGGACCGCACTTCGAGCTCCTGGTCCCCAGGGTGACAGCCGCGGCCAACGCCTTGTGCGGCCTCCTACCGAACATCGGCGGAGCAGGACTGGGAGTCCGCCGACTCTACGAGGGAGTGGTCCGGTCCCGAGTCCTCTACGGGGCTCCCGTCTGGGCCGAAGATCTGGCGGCGAGTCGTCGCAGCCTGGTCCTGGTGAGAAGATTGCAGCGGACGATCGCCATCCGCATCGCCAGAGGATACAGGACGGTGTCCTACGCGTCGGCGACCGTGCTGGCGGCGTCCCCGCCGTTCGAGCTGCAGGCCCTCGCGCTCCGAAGGGTGTACGAACACCTGAGAGGTCCGAGCTCGAACGGGCGCTCGACGTCGACGCCACCGTCCAACAGCCAGACGGTCCGAGACATTCGGGAGGAGACGAAGTCGGAGATCTGGGAGCGATGGCGCTCTCGGCTGGTGGAGGAGGACGCCGTGCGGCCACATCGCGCCGTTCGCGCCGTGCTTCCGAACTGGGACGCCTGGAGAGAACACGGCGGGGTCCCGCTAACCTTCAGGACGACGCAGGTGCTCACCGGCCACGGAGTATTCGGCGAGTACCTGCTCAGGATTCGGCGGGAGGTGACGTCCATCTGTCACCACTGCGAGGAAGAGGAGGACACGGCGCAGCACACGCTGGAGCACTGCCCGGCGTGGGCAGAACCGCGCCGCGTCCTACGGCTCGACATCGGCGAGAGATTAGCCCCAGAAGCGGTCGTCGAGGCGATGCTCAGAGGGCGCCAGGAGTTCGTCGCCGTCCGCACGTACTGCGAGCAAGTGATGCTCGCGAAGGAGCGGGCGGAAAGAGACCGAGAAAGATCGCGCCATCCCTCGAGGACGTCGCAGCAGCATCAGAGAAACACCAGACGCCACGGAGGCGCGGCGCAGCCGCCGCCTTAGGAGCGTGAGAACAGGATCGAGGCGTTAGGGGGCGTGGTCCCCCCCTAACGGACCAAGCAAGAACAGGACGTCTCCCTCCAAGATCTACAGGGAGATAGACGACAGGGGGCACCCCGGTAGTACTTCGCAAGAGAGCCCGGGTGTCCCTCGACCAAACGTCAGGACAGGCCACCGTGGAGTTTTAGTCGGTAAGAGTCCGACACTACCCGCTGCTGTTTTCACAGTAGCGGGTGTCCATGAGGATTTCTCCACGTAAAAAAAAAAAAAAAAAAAGGTTGGGGTTAGGTTGGGGTTAGGTTGGGGTTAGGTTGGGGTTAGGTTGGGGTTAGGTTGGGGTTAGGTTGGGGTTAGGTTGGGGTTAGGTTGGGGTTAGGTTGGGGTTAGGTTGGGGTTAGGTTGGGGTTAGGTTGGGGTTAGGTTAGGTTAGGTTGGGGTTAGGTTGGGGTTAGGTTGGGGTTAGGTTGGGGTTAGGTTGGGGTTAGGTTGGGGTTAGGTTCAACCAGGATGGCCGAGCTTCGGGTGACCGGGATCGACATCTCGGTCAAAAAGGACGAACTGCGGCGAGCTTTGGCCTCGGCCGCGGGATGCGGCTGCGCCGAGATGCACATCGGAGAGATCGGCGCCACCAGGGGCGGCCTCGGGTCCGTGTGGATCAAATGCCCGGTGGCAGGAGCCCGCAAACTAGCCCAGGCGGGGAAAATCGCCCTGGGTTGGTCGACAGCCAGGATCAGAGCGATCCCGAAGCGGCCCCTCCAGTGCTTCAAGTGCCTGGAGCTGGGGCACGTGCGCGCAACGTGCGTGTCCGGTGTGGATCGCGGGCATCTGTGCTACAGGTGCGGCGGTAGCGGACATCGAGCCAGAGGCTGTCCGGCCTCTGCTCCCAAGTGCCCTCTGTGCGAGTCGCTCGGGGCACCCGCCAACCACAGGATGGGCGGGGCGGCCTGCGCGCCCCCGAAGACCAAGAAGAAGAGGAGACCAATCCGCGAGCCAGCGGCGGAAAAGAGTCCAGGAAGCGCCGCGAAAGCAGCAGCGGCGGATGGTCGGGAGGAGGCCATGGAGATGACCGCGTAATTCGAGCGCCTCCTCCAATGCAACCTCGGTAGGTCGAGAAGAGCGCAAGATCTGCTCTCTCAGACCATCCGAGAGAACGAGGTCGCCCTCGCGGCGGTGGCCGAGCCGTACCGCGTTCCCGACGCTCCCAACTGGATCGCGGACCTGGACGGAGCCACGGCGATAACTTGGACGTCAGCCTCGAGCGCCCCCGGCGTTCCGCTCGATCGCGGCCGCGGCTTCGTCGCGGTCGAGTGGGCTAGGATAGCGGTGGTGGCCGTCTACGTCTCCCCCAACATCGGCCTGGACGCGTACGGGGACTTTCTGGACGGGGTCGGCGAGTGCGTCAGGAGATGCCTCCCCCGCCAGGCGCTCGTCCTCGGGGACTTTAACGCCCATTCCACGCAATGGGGAAACCCCGGTACCAACTCTCGGGGAAGGATGCTCACCGACTGGGCCGCGGGCCTCGGGCTCGTGCTGGCGAACAGAGGCTCGGCGAGCACCTGCGTGGCATGGAGAGGGTCCTCCGTGGTCGACGTCACGTGGACTACCCCGGAGCTGTTCAGGCGGATCCACGACTGGAGAGTGGCCGAGGGGATGGAAACGCTGTCCGACCACCTCTACATACTGATGGAGGTGGCCCCCGAGGCTACACAGGCCGACAACGACGACGACGCCCGACGACGAGGAGGGAATCGATCCCGCCCACCACCTAGATGGCGGCTCAAGGAGAGGGACAAGGACCTGCTGCGGGCGGCGGCCACCGTCTCCGCCTGGAGTTGGGACGCCCGACGGACAACAGGAGCAGCATCATCGTTGGAAAGCGTCGACGAGGAGGCGGAAGAACTTCGCCGACGCATGAGCGCGGCGTGCGACGCCTCGATGCCGCGCTCCGTCCCGGGCGGTAGACGCGATCGCCGCGTGTACTGGTGGACACCGGAGATCGCGGAGCTGCGAGCGAGCTGCGTCCGAGCCCGCAGAAGATTCCTGAGGGCCCGCCGTCGCAGGCTGACGCGCGACGAAGAGGAGATCTCCAGCTGCTACGAGGCGTACAGAGAGGCGAGACGCACTCTTCAGCGGGAGATCAAGATCGCGAAAGCTCGGTGCTGGGCAGAGCTGGTCGAGGCGGTCGAATCCGATCCGTGGGGGCGCCCCTACAAGATAGCGACGAAGAAGTTGCGACCTACGGCGCCCCCGCTGACCGCGAACATGGACCCGGTGCTGCTGAACAAGGTCATCGGTACTCTGTTCCCACCGGAAGACAGGGACGCGGGACGATCAGCGCCATCCTCCTTCTTCGGCGGCGACGACGACGAGGAGGCGGTGACGACGACGACGGAGTGGAGCGAGGAGCTCGGAGTCACCGAAGAGGAGCTCTTCGAAGCCACGAGAAGGATGGCATCCCGCGACGTGGCACCGGGTCCGGACGGAATCCCAGGCCGAGTGTGGGCGGAGACGATCGACGCCATGGCTCCCCGCCTGCGACACCTGTACACCAGATGCCTGAGGGAGGGTGCCTACCCCCGGACGTGGCGGACGGCGAGACTGGTTCTGCTGCGGAAAGAGGATCGTCCGCCGGACTCGCCGTCCGCGTACAGGCCCATATGCCTGCTCGACGAGGTGGGAAAGCTGTTCGAGCGAATCATCGCCGCCCGTCTGGAGGCTCACATGACGGAGAGGACGCCCGGATGGCACGAAAGCCAGTACGGATTTCGCCGAGGCCGCTCGACGGTGGACGCGGTGAGGCGAGTCCGATCCATGGCCGAGGACACGGTCGCTCGTCAGGGGGTGGGATTGGCGGTATCGCTGGACGTCACGAACGCCTTCAACTCCATCCCCTGGACCAGGATAGTGGAAGCCCTGCGATACTTCGAGGTTCCGGCCTATCTCGTCGAGGTGATCCGGGCGTACTTGAGCGACCGATGGATCCTGTACAGCGGAAAGGACGGGGAAGAAAGAAGACGCGTCGAGCGCGGCGTGCCACAGGGCTCGGTCCTGGGACCCATACTGTGGATCACGGCCTACGACTCGGTCCTCCGATGCCCCGTGCCCCCGGGCGCGGGCCTGGTCTGCTACGCCGACGACACGCTGGTCCTGGCCGGGGGACGATGGTGGAACGAGGCGGTGAACAACGCGGAGAACGCCACGGCATGCGCGGTACGCGCCATTCGGACGCTCGGGCTGAGAGTGTCGCCTGCCAAATCCGAGGCCCTTTGGTTCTTCGACCAACGCCGCAGAGGAACCCCTCCTCCCGACCTCTCCGTGACCATCGACGGAGAAGAGGTGCCGGTGAGACGCCAGATGAGATACCTGGGTCTCACCATCGACAGCGGATGGACGTTCGGACCGCACTTCGAGCTCCTGGTCCCCAGGGTGACAGCCGCGGCCAACGCCCTGTGCGGCCTCCTACCGAACATCGGCGGAGCAGGACTGGGAGTCCGCCGACTCTACGAGGGAGTGGTCCGGTCCCGAGTCCTCTACGGGGCTCCCGTCTGGGCCGAAGATCTGGCGGCGAGTCGTCGCAGCCTGGTCCTGGTGAGAAGATTGCAGCGGACGATCGCCATCCGCATCGCCAGAGGATACAGGACGGTGTCCTACGCGTCGGCGACCGTGCTGGCGGCGTCCCCGCCGTTCGAGCTGCAGGCCCTCGCGCTCCGAAGGGTGTACGAACACCTGAGAGGTCCGAGCTCGGACGGGCGCTCGACGTCGACGCCACCGTCCAACAGCCAGACGGTCCGAAACATTCGGGAGGAGACGAAGTCGGAGATCTGGGAGCGATGGCGCTCTCGGCTGGTGGAGGAGGACGCCGTACGACCACATCGCGCCGTTCGCGCCGTGCTTCCGAACTGGGACGCCTGGAGAGAACACGGCGGGGTCCCGCTAACCTTCAGGACGACGCAGGTGCTCACCGGCCACGGAGTATTCGGCGAGTACCTGCTCAGGATTCGGCGGGAGGTGACGTCCATCTGTCACCACTGCGAGGAAGAGGAGGACACGGCGCAGCACACGCTGGAGCACTGCCCGGCGTGGGCAGAACCGCGACGCGTCCTGCGGCTCGACATCGGCGAGAGATTAGCCCCCGAAGCGGTCGTCGAGGCGATGCTAAGAGGGCGCCAGGAGTTCGTCGCCGTCCGCACGTACTGCGAGCAAGTGATGCTCGCGAAGGAGCGGGCGGAAAGAGACCGTGAAAGATCGCGCCATCCCTCGAGGACGTCGCAGCAGCATCAGAGAAACACCAGACGCCACGAAGGCGCGGCGCAGCCGCCGCCTTAGGAGCGTGAGAACAGGATCGAGGCGTTAGGGGGCGTGGTCCCCCCCTAACGGACCAAACAAGAACAGGACGTCTCCCTTCAAGATCTACAGGGAGATAGACGACAGGGGGCACCCCGGTAGTACTTCGCAAGAGAGCCCGGGTGTCCCTCGACCAAACGTCAGGACAGGCCACCGTGGAGTTTTAGTCGGTAAGAGTCCGACACTACCCGCTGCTGTTTTCACAGTAGCGGGTGTCCATGAGGATTTCTCCACGTAAAAAAAAAAAAAAAAAAAAAGGTTGGGGTTAGGTTGGGGTTAGGTTAGGTTGGGGTTAGGTTGGGGTTAGGTTGGGGTTAGGTTGGGGTTAGGTTGGGGTTAGGTTGGGGTTAGGTTGGGGTTAGGTTGGGGTTAGGTTGGGGTTAGGTTGGGGTTAGGTGTACTTGCTTCGGCAGTACATTTACTAAAATTGGAACGATACAGAGAAGATTAGCATGGCCCTGCGCAAGGATGACACGCAAAATCGTGAAGCGTTCCACATTTTTGGGGAGCACGAGGCGGGTATGGGTTCCCAGGTCGTAGGACCACGCCCTGGGAAACCCCGATGGATCTGATGCTCTCCTATAGTCGGGTGGCGGCTGGTCGGTGCCTTTGGTACCCGTCGGTTCGCTGATCCGGTGCGGAGAACTTCGGAGAAGTTGGTGGGCCCATATCTGCCAAGACCACTCACCTCACCTTCTCGTGGGGCTCCCCGTCACCCTGCACCGGCCTTGACCGGGGTAGGGTGCGAAAGAGTGAGTGGCACCAGGATGCAGATTTGTTGACGACCCGGCGACCAAACAAACAAACCAAACATGGAAGATAAGAAACTAGGTAAAAACGTTTACGGTGCAGGGGAGGGAGACCCCAGTACCGGCGCAGTCGTGGGTAGTCAAGTGGGCCCCGCTGCGTCGTCATCTCACGACCACGGCCGTTCGAGGGTGGACCGCCAGGCCCCCGGACGTGTTTCTGCGTCTGGCGAGGACAACGGGATGGAGATGGCGGAGGAATCTCCAAGGAGGAGGAGCACGAGGAGCTCGCTCAGGAGCACGGACAGGCCGGAGTACGCTTTTCTCGCTCCGCCCCTGGTCGACTATGCCACGTCATCGGTGGCAGTAGGGCCGCGGACGCGAGTAAGGTCCGACGACGAGGAGTCCGTCGCCTCGATCTCGTCGCGTTCGTCGCTGGCCTCTGCGACGTCCAGGGGTAAGAAGAGGAGGGTCGCCATTACGACCCCGGACGTGCCCGAGGAACTGGACATCCTCGTAAGGACGAGCTCGCCCGCGGAGGTCAGCGCGGAGGTGACGATGCGCATCTCCGAAATCATGAGGGTTGCGACGATATCGTCCAACCTGAAAGGAACGTGCATAAAGGCACTAAAAGACGCGGCGAGCTATCTCACCGCCGCCTGGAAGCACGAGTCCTGCAGGAGAAGGACCGGACAAGCGCGCGACAGCGACGTCGTAGACACGAGGCTGTCCGCGGTGGAGCAAGAGAACGCAGCCCTCCGCCAACAGCTGGCGATATTGACTGCTCGCGTTCAGGAGTGTCCGCGATGCACCGGCCCAATGTGCGAGTATGGCCGTCCTCCGCGGGAAGACAACAGCGACAGGGCACGCCTAGATGCCCTGGAGAAGGAGGTCCGGGAGCTCAGACCCTCCATCGTCAAGGACATCGAGGAGCTGCTCGGGAACCGACGACCAAGGACCCCCGACGCACGTCGAAGCGCGGACCGCCCCGCTACTCTACGTGCCTCCCAAACTGCGTCGCTACCGAAGGAGCAGGAGGGTGGCGAGACGTGGACAGTGGTGGAATCAAGGGGGAAGAGGCAACGGAAGAAGCGGAAGAAGACAGCCGCCGCCGCCGCCGCCGCCGCTGCCGCCGCCGCTGGAGTCGAGACGGCGAGAAACGGGGCGACCGTGGCTCCGCCGGCGACGAGCGGACGCCAGCGGCCACCGCAGTCAAGGACGACAGGCGCGCCGAAACCGAGCGCCGCCGCAGCGAAAAGAGGACCGCCGCAGGCACCCAAGACGGTCACGCTCCCTAGAGCACCGCGAACATCCGCGGTGACTCTGACGTTGAACGAGGGAGCCAGGATGTCGTACGCCGACGTGCTGGAGGCAGCCAGAGCGAAGGTCCCGCTCTCGGAGGTGGGTGTGGAGTCCGTCGACATGAGGAAGGCGATGACGGGCGCCATAATCATCAGAGTCCCTGGGGACAGGGACAGGGGAAAGGCGACGCTGCTGGCGACGCGTCTGGCCGAGGCGCTGGATCCGACGGCGGTGAGAGTCGCCACACCAACCAGGATGGCCGAGCTCCGGGTGACCGGGATCGACATCTCGGTCAAAAAGGACGAACTGCGGCGAGCTTTGGCCTCGGCCGCAGGATGCGGCTGCGCCGAGATGCACATCGGGGAGATCGGCGCCACCAGGGGCGGCCTCGGGTCCGTGTGGATCAAATGCCCGGTGGCAGGAGCCCGCAAACTAGCCCAGGCGGGAAAAATAGCCCTGGGTTGGTCGACAGCGAGGATCAGAGCGATCCCGAAGCGGCCCCTCCAGTGCTTCAAGTGCCTGGAGCTGGGGCACGTGCGCGCAACATGCGTGTCCGGGGTGGATCGCGGGCATCTGTGCTACAGGTGCGGCGGTAGCGGACATCGAGCCAGAGGCTGTCCGGCCTCTGCTCCCAAGTGCCCTCTGTGCGAGTCGCTCGGGGCACCCGCCAACCACAGGATGGGCGGGGCGGCCTGCGCTCCCCCGAAGACCAAGAAGAAGAGGAGACCAATCCGCGAGCCAGCGGCGGAAAAGTGTCCAGGAAGCGCCGCGAAAGCAGCAGCGGCGGATGGTCGGGAGGAGGCCATGGAGGTGACCGCGTAATTCGAGCGCCTCCTCCAATGCAACCTCGGTAGGTCGAGAAGAGCGCAAGATCTGCTCTCGCAGACCATCCGAGAGAACGAGGTCGCCCTCGCGGCGGTGGCCGAGCCGTACCGCGTTCCCGACGCTCCCAACTGGATCGCGGACCTGGACGGAGCCACGACGATAACTTGGACGTCAGCCTCGAGTGCCCCCGGCGTTCCGCTCGATCGCGGCCGCGGCTTCGTCGCGGTCGAGTGGGCTGGAATAGCGGTGGTGGCCGTCTACGTCTCCCCCAACATCGGCCTGGATGCGTACGGGGACTTTCTGGACAGGGTCGGCGAGTGCGTCAGGAGATGCCTTCCCCGCCAGGCGCTCGTCCTCGGGGACTTTAACGCCCATTCCACGCAATGGGGAAACCCCGGTACCAACTCTCGGGGAAGGATGCTCACCGACTGGGCCGCGGGTCTCGGGCTCGTGCTGGCGAACAGAGGCTCGGCGAGCACCTGCGTGGCATGGAGAGGGTCCTCCGTGGTCGACGTCACGTGGACTACCCCGGAGCTGTTCAGGCGGATCCACGACTGGAGAGTGGCCGAGGGGATGGAAACGCTATCCGACCACCTCTACATACTGATGGAGGTGGCCCCCGAGGCTACACACGCCGACAACGACGACGACGACGCCCGACGACGAGGAGAAAACCGATCCCGCCCACCACCGAGATGGCGGCTCAAGGAGAGGGACAAGGACCTGCTGCGGGCGGCGGCCACCGTCTCCGCCTGGAGTTGGGACGCCCGACGGACAACAGCAGCAGCTGCAGCATCGTTGGAAAGCGTCGACGAGGAGGCGGAAGAACTTCGCCGACGCATGAGCGCGGCGTGCGACGCCTCGATGCCGCGCTCCGTCCCGGGCGGTAGACGCGATCGCTGCGTGTACTGGTGGACACCGGAGATCGCGGAGCTGCGAGCGAACTGCGTCCGAGCCCGCAGAAGATTCCTGAGGGCCCGCCGTCGCAGGCTGACGCGCGACGAAGAGGAGATCTCCAGCTGCTACGAGGCGTACAGAGAGGCGAGACGCACTCTTCAGCGGGAGATCAAGATCGCGAAAGCTCGGTGCTGGGCTGAGCTGGTCGAGGCGGTCGAATCCGATCCGTGGGGGCGGCCGTACAAGATAGCGACGAAGAAGTTGCGACCTACGGCGCCCCCGCTGACCGCGAACATGGACCCGGTGCTGCTGAACAAGGTCATCGGTACTCTGTTCCCACCGGAAGACAGGGACGCGGGACGATCAGCGCCATCCTCCTGCTTCGGCGGCGACGACGACGACGAGGAGGCGGTGACGACGACGGAGTGGAGCGAAGAGCTCGGAGTCACCGAAGAGGAGCTCTTCGAAGCCACGAGAAGGATGGCATCCCGCGACGTGGCACCGGGTCCGGACGGAATCCCAGGCCGAGTGTGGGCGGAGACGATCGACGCCATGGCTCCCCGCCTGCGACACCTGTACACCAGATGCCTGAGGGAGGGTGCCTACCCCCGGACGTGGCGGACGGCGAGATTGGTTCTGCTGCGGAAAGAGGATCGTCCGCCGGACTCGCCGTCCGCGTACAGGCCTATATGCCTGCTCGACGAGGTGGGAAAGCTGTTCGAGCGAATCATCGCCGCCCGTCTGGAGGCTCACATGACGGAGAGGACGCCCGGATGGCACGAAAGCCAGTACGGATTTCGCCGAGGCCGCTCGACGGTGGACGCGGTGAGGCGAGTCCGATCCATGGCCGAGGACACGGTCGCCCGCCAGGGGGTGGGATTGGCGGTATCGCTGGACGTCACGAACGCCTTCAACTCCATCCCCTGGACCAGGATAGTGGAAGCCCTCCGATACTTCGAGGTTCCGGCCTATCTCGTCGGGGTGATTCGGGCGTACCTGAGCGACCGGTGGATCCTGTACAGCGGAAAGGACGGGGAAGAGAGAAGACGCGTCGAGCGCGGCGTGCCACAGGGCTCGGTCCTGGGACCCATACTGTGGATCACGGCCTACGACTCGGTCCTCCGATGCCCCGTGCCCCCGGGCGCGGGCCTGGTCTGCTACGCCGACGACACGCTGGTTCTGGCCGGGGGACGATGGTGGAACGAGGCGGTGAACAACGCGGAGAACGCCGTGGCATGCGCGGTACGCGCCATTCGGACGCTCGGGCTGAGAGTGTCGCCGGCCAAATCCGAGGCCCTTTGGTTCTTCGACCAACGCCGCAGAGGAACCCCTCCTCCCGACCTCTCCGTGACCATCGACGGAGAAGAGGTGCCGGTGAGACACCAGATGAGATACCTGGGTCTCACCATCGACAGCGGATGGACGTTCGGACCGCACTTCGAGCTCCTGGTCCCCAGGGTGACAGCCGCGGCCAACGCCTTGTGCGGCCTCCTACCGAACATCGGCGGAGCAGGACTGGGAGTCCGCCGACTCTACGAGGGAGTGGTCCGGTCCCGAGTCCTCTACGGGGCTCCCGTCTGGGCCGAAGATCTGGCGGCGAGTCGTCGCAGCCTGGTCCTGGTGAGAAGATTGCAGCGGACGATCGCCATCCGCATCGCCAGAGGATACAGGACGGTGTCCTACGCGTCGGCGACCGTGCTGGCGGCGTCCCCGCCGTTCGAGCTGCAGGCCCTCGCGCTCCGAAGGGTGTACGAACACCTGAGAGGTCCGAGCTCGGACAGGCGCTCGACGTCGACGCCACCGTCCAACAGCCAGACGGTCCGAAACATTCGGGAGGAGACGAAGTCGGAGGTCTGGGAGCGATGGCGCTCTCGGCTGGTGGAGGAGGACGCCGTGCGGCCACATCGCGCCGTTCGCGCCGTGCTTCCGAACTGGGACGCCTGGAGAGAACACGGCGGGGTCCCGCTAACCTTCAGGACGACGCAGGTGCTCACCGGCCACGGAGTATTCGGCGAGTACCTGCTCAGGATTCGGCGGGAGGTGACGTCCATCTGTCACCACTGCGAGGAAGAGGAGGACACGGCGCAGCACACGCTGGAGCACTGCCCGGCGTGGGCAGAACCGCGACGCGTCCTGCGGCTCGACATCGGCGAGAGATTAGCCCCAGAAGCGGTCGTCGAGGCGATGCTCAGAGGGCGCCAGGAGTTCGTCGCCGTCCGCACATACTGCGAGCAAGTGATGCTCGCGAAGGAGCGGGCGGAAAGAGACCGAGAAAGATCGCGCCATCCCTCGAGGACGTCGCAGCAACATCAGAGAAACACCAGACGCCACGAAGGCGCGGCGCAGCCGCCGCCTTAGGAGCGTGAGAACAGGATCGAGGCGTTAGGGGGTGTGGTCCCCCCCTAACGGACCAAACAAGAACAGGACGTCTCCCTTCAAGATCTACAGGGAGATAGACGACAGGGGGCACCCCGGTAGTACTTCGCAAGAGAGCCCGGGTGTCCCTCGACCAAACGTCAGGACAGGCCACCGTGGAGTTTTAGTCGGTAAGAGTCCGACACTACCCGCGGCTGTGAAACAGCGGCGGGTGTCCATGAGGATTTCTCCACGTAAAAAAAAAAAAAAAAAAAAAAAAAAAAAAAAAAAAAAAAAAAAAAAAAAAAAAAAAAAAAAAAAAAAAAAAAAAAAAAAAGGTTGGGGTTAGGTTGGGGTTAGGTTGGGGTTAGGTTGGGGTTAGGTTGGGGTTAGGTTGGGGTTAGGTTGGGGTTAGGTTGGGGTTAGGTTGGGGTTAGGTTGGGGTTAGGTTTCCCTCGACCAAACGTCAGGACAGGCCACCGTGGAGTTTTAGTCGGTAAGAGTCCGACACTACCCGCGGCTGTGAAACAGCGGCGGGTGTCCATGAGGATTTCTCCACGTAAAAAAAAAAAAAAAAAAAAAAAAAAAAAAAAAAAAAAAAAAAAAAAAAAAAAAAAAGGTTGGGGTTAGGTTGGGGTTAGGTTGGGGTTAGGTTGGGGTTAGGTTGGGGTTAGGTTGGGGTTAGGTTGGGGTTAGGTTGGGGTTAGGTTAGGTTGGGGTTAGGTTGGGGTTAGGTTGGGGTTGGGGTTAGGTTGGGGTTAGGTTGGGGTTAGGTTGGGGTTAGGTTAGGTTGGGGTTAGGTTGGGGTTAGGTTGGGGTTAGGTTGGGGTTAGGTTGGGGTTAGGTTGGGGTTAGGTTGGGGTTAGGTTGGGGTTAGGTTGGGGTTAGGTTGGGGTTAGGTTGGGGTTAGGTTGGGGTTAGGTTGGGGTTAGGTTGGGGTTAGGTTAGGTTGGGGTTAGGTTGGGGGTTAGGTTGGGGTTAGGTTGGGGTTAGGTTGGGGTTAGGTTGGGGTTAGGTTGGGGTTAGGTTGGGGTTAGGTTAGGTTGGGGTTAGGTTGGGGTTAGGTTGGGGTTAGGTTGGGGTTAGGTTGGGGTTAGGTTGGGGTTAGGTTGGGGTTAGGTTGGGGTTAGGTTGGGGTTAGGTTGGGGTTAGGTTGGGGTTAGGTTGGGGTTAGGTTGGGGTTAGGTTGGGGTTAGGTTAGGTTGGGGTTAGGTTGGGGTTAGGTTAGGTTGGGGTTAGGTTGGGGTTAGGTTGGGGTTAGGTTGGGGTTAGGTTGGGGTTAGGTTGGGGTTAGGTTGGGGTTAGGTTGGGGTTAGGTTGGGGTTAGGTTGGGGTTAGGTTGGGGTTAGGTTGGGGTTAGGTTGGGGTTAGGTTGGGGTTAGGTTGGGGTTAGGTTGGGGTTAGGTTGGGGTTAGGTTGGGGTTAGGTTGGGGTTAGGTTGGGGTTAGGTTGGGGTTAGGTTGGGGTTAGGTTGGGGTTAGGTTGGGGTTAGGTTGGGGTTAGGTTGGGGTTAGGTTGGGGTTAGGTTGGGGTTAGGTTGGGGTTAGGTTGGGGTTAGGTTGGGTTAGGTTGGGGTTAGGTTGGGGTTAGGTTGGGGTTAGGTTGGGGTTAGGTTGGGGTTAGGTTGGGGTTAGGTTGGGGTTAGGTTGGGGTTAGGTTGGGGTTAGGTTGGGGTTAGGTTGGGGTTAGGTTGGGGGTTAGGTTAGGTTGGGGTTAGGTTGGGGTTAGGTGGGTTAGGTTGGGGTTAGGTTGGGGTTAGGTTGGGTTAGGTTGGGGTTAGGTTGGGGTTAGGTTGGGGTTAGGTTGGGGTTAGGTTAGGTTGGGGTTAGGTTGGGGTTAGGTTGGGGTTAGGTTGGGGTTAGGTTGGGGTTAGGTTGGGGTTAGGTTAGGTTGGGGTTAGGTTGGGGTTAGGTTAGGTTGGGGTTAGGTTGGGGTTAGGTTGGGGTTAGGTTGGGGTTAGGTTGGGGTTAGGTTGGGGTTAGGTTGGGGTTAGGTTGGGGTTAGGTTGGGGTTAGGTTGGGGTTAGGTTGGGGTTAGGTTGGGGTTAGGTTGGGGTTAGGTTGGGGTTAGGTTGGGGTTAGGTTGGGGTTAGGTTGGGGTTAGGTTGGGGTTAGGTTGGGGTTAGGTTGGGGTTAGGTTGGGGTTAGGTTGGGGTTAGGTTGGGGTTAGGTTGGGGTTAGGTTGGGGTTAGGTTGGGGTTAGGTTGGGGTTAGGTTGGGGTTAGGTTGGGGTTAGGTTGGGGTTTGGTTGGGGTTAGGTTAGGTTGGGGTTAGGTTGGGGTTAGGTTGGGGTTAGGTTGGGGTTAGGTTGGGGTTAGGTTGGGGTTAGGTTGGGGTTAGGTTGGGGTTAGGTTGGGGTTAGGTTGGGGTTAGGTTGGGGTTAGGTTGGGGTTAGGTGGGGTTAGGTTGGGGTTAGGTTGGGGTTAGGTTGGGGTTAGGTTGGGGTTAGGTTAGGTTGGGGTTAGGTTGGGGTTAGGTTGGGGTAGGTTGGGGTTAGGTTGGGGTTAGGTTGGGGTTAGGTTGGGGTTAGGTTGGGGTTAGGTTGGGGTTAGGTTGGGGTTAGGTTGGGGTTAGGTTGGGGTTAGGTTAGGTTGGGGTTAGGTTGGGGTTAGGTTGGGGTTAGGTTGGGGTTAGGTTGGGGTTAGGTTGGGGTTAGGTTGGGGTTAGGTTGGGGTTAGGTTGGGGTTAGGTTGGGGTTAGGGGTTAGGTTGGGGTTAGGTTGGTTAGGTTGGGGTTAGGTTGGGGTTAGGTGGGGTTAGGTTGGGGTTAGGTTGGGGTTAGGTTGGGGTTAGGTTGGGGTTAGGTTGGGGTTAGGTTGGGGTTAGGTTGGGGTTAGGTTGGGGTTAGGTTGGGGTTAGGTTGGGTTAGGTTGGGGTTAGGTTGGGGTTAGGTTGGGGTTAGGTTGGGGTTAGGTTGGGGTTAGGTTGGGGTTAGGTTGGGGTTAGGTTGGGGTTAGGTTGGGGTTAGGTTGGGGTTAGGTTGGGTTAGGTTGGGGTTAGGTTGGGGTTAGGTTGGGGTTAGGTTGGGGTTAGGTTGGGGTTAGGTTGGGGTTAGGTTGGGGTTAGGTTGGGGTTAGGTTGGGGTTAGGTTGGGGTTAGGTTGGGGTTAGGTTGGGGTTAGGTGGGTTAGGTTGGGTTAGGTTGGGGTTAGGTTGGGGTTAGGTTGGGGTTAGGTTGGGGTTAGGTTGGGGTTAGGTTAGGTTGGGGTTAGGTTGGGGTTAGGTTGGGTTAGGTTGGGGTTAGGTTGGGGTTAGGTTGGGGTTAGGTTGGGGTTAGGTTGGGGTTAGGTTAGGTTGGGGTTAGGTTGGGGGTTAGGTTGGGGTTAGGTTGGGGTTAGGTTGGGGTTAGGTTGGGGTTAGGTTGGGGTTAGGTTGGGGTTAGGTTGGGGTTAGGTTGGGGTTAGGTTGGGGTTAGGTGGGGTTAGGTTAGGTTGGGGTTAGGTTGGGGTTAGGTTGGGGTTAGGTTGGGGTTAGGTTGGGGTTAGGTTGGGGTTAGGTTGGGGTTAGGTTGGGGTTAGGTTGGGGTTAGGTTGGGGTTAGGTTGGGGTTAGGTTGGGGTTAGGTTGGGGTTAGGTTGGGGTTAGGTTGGGGTTAGGTTGGGGTTAGGTTGGGGTTAGGTTGGGGTTAGGTTGGGGTTAGGTTGGGGTTAGGTTGGGGTTAGGTTGGGTTAGGTTGGGGTTAGGTTGGGGTTAGGTTGGGGTTAGGTTGGGGTTAGGTTGGGGTTAGGTTAGGTTGGGGTTAGGTTGGGGTTAGGTTGGGGTTAGGTTAGGTTGGGGTTAGGTTGGGGTTAGGTTGGGGTTAGGTTGGGGTTAGGTTGGGGTTAGGTTGGGGTTAGGTTGGGGTTAGGTTGGGGTTAGGTTGGGGTTAGGTTGGGGTTAGGTTGGGGTTAGGTTGGGGTTAGGTTGGGGTTAGGTTGGGGTTAGGTTGGGGTTAGGTTGGGGTTAGGTTGGGGTTAGGTTGGGGTTAGGTTGGGGTTAGGTTGGGGTTAGGTTGGGGAGCACGAGGCGGGTATGGGTTCCCAGGTCGTAGGACCACGCCCTGGGAAACCCCGATGGATCTGATGTTCTCCTATAGTCGGGTGGCGGCTGGTCGGTGCCTTTGGTACCCGTCGGTTCGCTGATCCGGTGCGGAGAACTTCGGAGAAGTTGGTGGGCCCATATCTGCCAAGACCACTCACCTCACCTTCTCGTGGGGCTCCCCGTCACCCTGCACCGGCCTTGACCGGGGT